>NW_027206401.1:33869330-34056830 GCF_024711535.1 Dipodomys merriami | reverse complement strand
AATCCTAGCTACTCAGAAAACTAAGATCTTAGGATTACAGTTCAAAGCTAGCCTGGGCAAGAAAGTCCATGAGACTCTTAGTTCCAATTTATCACAGAAAAAGCCAGAAGTGGTGTTGTAGCTCAACTGGTAGAGTGCTAGTCTTAAGCAAAAAAGAGCTTAGGGACAGTGCTCAGGTTCCAAGTTTAAGGCCCAGGCCTGGGGGCGGGGGGGGGGGGGAGGGGGGAAGGGGAGAAACAGAAAGACAGACAGACAGAGACAGAGAAAGACAGAGAGAGACAGAGAGAAATAGAGAGAAAGAAGAAATGAGAAAAAGGAAGAAGGGAAGAAAGGAAGGAAGAAAGAGAAAGAAAAAGAAAGAAAGAAAGAAAGAAAGAAAGAAAGAAAGAAAGAAAGAAAGAAAGAAAGGAAGAAAGGAAGAAAGGAAGGAAGGAAGGAAGGAAGGAAGGAAGGAAGGAAGGAAGGAAGGAAGGAAGGAAGGAAGGAAGGAAGGAAGGAAGAAAGAAAGAAAGAAAGAAAGAAAGAAAGAAAGAAAGAAAGAAAGAAAGAAGGAAGGAAGGAAGGAAGGAGGAAGATGGGAAGGAGGGAGGAAAGAAGGAAGGAAAGAAAGAAAATAGTTTCTTATCCCCTTTGTTTTCTGACAAACAGAAAAGGGAAGAGCTGAATGATGTCAAGAGATACAGAGGTGCAGCTGAGACCGGACTAAAGGACAGGTGGAGCAGCACTCATATTCCTGCTTGCCCTCCTGAAGTTCCCTTGATAAAATCCCCTGGGCTGTGTGCAGGAGATTTCAACAATCCTAGAAACTGGCAGAACGAGTGACACAGAAAAGAAAAGCTATTTCTCAATTCCCCTAAGCAACAGATCATAATGCAGCGAACTGTGGAGCTTCAAAATTCCTATGTCAAAGGGCCCTTGGAGAGGTAAACCTAAGTGTTGGAGAGGTAAACCTAAGTGTTGGTGTCCGTAGGAGAAGAGCCCCTGGAGGTGCACATGGAAGGAGCAGCCAATTGAAAAGGCAGAAGGACGGGGGGGGGGGGGTAGATGGGGTAAAGAAGGGATTTGCAAGCCAACAAGATAGGTCTTAGAAGAGCCCAACCTGCTGACACCTTGATCTTGAACTTCTAGTTTCTAGAACTACAAAAAAAAAAAAAAAAAAGGAATTCTGTTGTTTGAGCCCAGTTCATGGTATTTTGTGATGGCTGCCTGGGTAAATTAATATACAAGACAAAAGAATATCACATAAAACATCTCCCAGAAAAAAACATCTAGACATTCTCCCTTAATAAAACCTTTCAGTCCAGCATCTTACAAAGCACAAAAAGTTGTCATCTAAAAGTTCAGTAAGCACTGAAAGATTAAACTTAGAGCTTGACTATTTACAATTAATGCTGTCTTCCAAAAGGTTACATCTTAAAGGTTGTGTCCAATACGTGTGCGCGCATGTAGCTCTCCCTTGTAGCTCTCTGATAATTGTCTCCTGAGCCATTTCACAGCTCCCTAATTGGTTTTATATTTTTCAAGTGCCAGTTTTAAGATACAAGCTGTTTACAGTTTCACTACTCCTGGCAGAGTTGGGAAATTGGGGGTAGCTGTTGACAGAGCTGTTTCTAAGAAACTCATTTCTTGTTTTCCCTGGATACAGTCTGTGCAGGGAGAAGAGTCCTACAGGACAAACTTGGGGAACAAAATATGAACTGCCAAGCAGGGTGTGATTCGTGGCAGGGTGACATTCATGCATCATTTACCAGCTGTGAACTGAGATCTTTTCCCCCACTGACTGCAAGCCCCTGCTGAAGCAGAATACCATGGCAGCAGGTGCATGTTGCAGAGACTACTCTTCTTGTGGCTTCTTGTGGCAGACAAGAAACAGAGTAGGGAGAAGACCTGTGCTCTAGCTTCGATCTTAAATGTCTCCAAAGTGCACACATGTTAAAGGCCTGGGTGGTACTATTAAGAGATGGTGGAATCTTCATAAAGTGAGACCTACTGTGCTCTTGGGGGGAATAGTGAGATGATGGCCCCTTCTTTTGCCTTCCTCTTTGCTCCCTGGCCATGAAGTGAGCAGCTTAGGGCCATCATGTATTCCCACCATAATGTGCTGCTGCTTGCCATAAACCTAAATCCAATGGGTCCAATTGATTATACCTCAATCTCAGAAACTGAGTCAAAATTGACCTTTTCCCTTTGCAAGCTTTTTAAAAATGTAGTGATGGAAAGCTAACACACTCTTTCTCTTACAACCAGCCTTGTGATTGATTGCTTTGACCAGAAATCATATTCTGGAACTTCTATCTTCGTATTTGAAAGATCCATGTTGTAAGACTGACTACCCTTAAAATATACCTGGAACTCAAAAACTTAAATCCCCCTACAACAAATCTTCAAAGAAACAACTGCCCAATAAATAAGTGGGCTAAAGACTTGAAGAGAAACTTCTCTGAAGAGGAAAGAAGGATGGCCAATAGACGCATGAAGAAATGCTCAACATCTCTAGCCATAACAGAAATGCAAATCAAAACAACATTGAGATACCACCTCACCCCAGTTAGAATGGCTATAGTCAAGAACTCTAATAACAACAGATGCTGGAGGGGATGTGGACAGAAGGAAACTTTACTGCATTGTTGGTGGGAGTGTAAACTTGTTCAACCACTTTGGAAAGTAGTATGGAGGTTCCTCAAAAGACTCCACATAGAGCTCCCCTATGACCCAGCAATCCCACTTTTGGGCATTTACCTAAATGTTCACAAACAAGAACACACTAAAGCTATCAGCACGACTATGTTTATTGCAGCCTTATTTACCATAGCTAAGATATGGAACCAACCCAGATGCCCCTCAGTAGATGAATGGATCAAGAAAATGTGGTATATATACACAATGGAATTCTATGCTTCCATCAGAAAGAATGACATTGACCCATTTGTTAGGAAATGGAAAGACTTGGAAAAAGTTATATTAAGTGAAGTAAGCCAGGCCCAAAGAAACATAGGTCCCATGGTTTCCCTTATTTGCACTAACTAGTATATGTCTGAGTCAAGCAGAAAAGGTCAGATAAGTTGATGTTAGGGAAATGAACCCTAAGATACGTATTCAAATGTTTTTTTTTCTTTCATGCGATTGTTTCTGACACATTTATAAGATTATTTCTTTGTTGCTTTGTATGACCCTCCCCCACGGTATAATCCCTGCTTTCACTGTATTTGATGTTGTTATAATTTGTGGAGGGAAAGGGAAAAAACAAATCATGTAAATAGGGATATAGGTGGACCCATTGCAACAATGAGACGTACAAGTCGTTATGTCGAAAACGAACTTTACAACTTTGGTGGGGGGGGGAGGGTTAGGTGGGGGGCAGGAGGAGGATGGGAAGGAATGGGAAGGGGAAACAAAGGAGGAGGCTACAATGCTTGATAAGAAATGTACTCATTATCTTGCCCATGTAATTGTAACCCCTCTGTACAGTATTTTCACAATAAAAAAAAATAAAGACAAGTGAGATTCGTGACCTTGACACCAGCAAGTGCTTTGACTCCACTGAGAGGACAGGAGAAAGAAACCCTGGTGAGTGGATGGAGCCTGGGTAACCCAGAGGCTATCTGTCCTGTAAACGATGCTGGAGCACCCATTATGTGCTAGGCTCTAAGCCTAATGCTGAATATGCGACATTAAACAAGATGGATGAGATTCCTTTAAATCAGAAAGATTTCAGCTGGGTGCAGTGACTCACACCTATAATCCTACCTACTCAGGAGACTGAGATCTGAGGTTCACTAGCTCCAGTGGAAAATTCCAAAAGACTTTTATCTCCAACTAACCAGAGGGAAAAAAGCCAGAAGTGGAAATGTGAGTCAAATGGTTAGAGCACCAGGCTTGAAAGCTACAGGAGAGCCCTTTGGCTTCAAGTTCAGGTCCCAGTTCTGGCACACACACACACACACACACACACACACACACACACACACACACACACACACACACACACACACACACACACACACACACACAGTGACAGTGAGCAATATCTAGTATATGTCTGAGTCAAGCAGAAAAGGTCAGATAAGTTGATGTTAGGGAAATGAACCCTAAGATATGTATTCAAATGTTTTTATTTCTTTCATGTGATTGTTTCTAACACATTTATAAGATGATTTCTTTGTTGCTTTGTATGTCCCTCCCCCACAGTATAACCCCTGCTTTCACTGTATTTGATGTTGGTATAATTTGTGGAGGGGAAGGGGAAAAACAAATTATTTAAATAGGGATACAGGTGGATCCATTGCAACAATGAGATGTACAAGACGTTATGTCGAAAACGAACGTTACAACTTTGGTGTGGGGGGGGGGGAAGCTGGGAGGATTGGGTGGGAGGGGCAAGGGGAGGATGGGAAAGGATGGGAAGGGGGAACAAAGGAGGAGGCTACAATGTTTGATAAGAAATGTACTCATTATCTTGCCCATGTAATTGTAACCCCTCTGTACAGTATTTTTACAATAAAAAAAAAAGACTGACTACCCTGAGGCAATCATTATGATAGGAAGCCCAAATCAGAGGCCACACAAACGTAATCCTGACCAGCCCCTGCCTCACTTGTCAATCATGGAAATAGGCTATCTTGGATGGTCTAGCCAGTAGATACCAGAGATGCCAAACCCCACACCACTTTCAGAATTATGAGTAAATAATGAATTGGTGTAGTTTAAACCACTAAGTTTTTATATGGTTTGTTACATAGCATTTGAAAACCAAAATCTATTTCTCAAGTCATTTCAATTATGTCCTTCAAGACCTACATCCTATCATCTTCTTTGGGAGTTTACCTGACAATCAAGGCAGATCATCTTATTTTAGAATTTAATTAAGAATTTGGATTATGTGGTTTCATAAATTAACTTCTCCCTGACATGCTTAATGATAATGGCAAATATTGAGAGTTGTGGACTAGGCACTGTAGATGGTATTCCTGTTTTGCAGATGAAGAAATGTGGCACAAAAGAATTGAACAATTGTCCAAAGGCGGTGCTGAGGAAGTACATTAGCAAATGCACTTTCACATTATTACCGTATTGAATATTTCACCTTATTGCGTTAGTGAATTATTGTTTTAGTATGCTCTGAGTGTTAAGCGCTACAAAGGCAGCAAACGTGGATCAAACAATATCACATCTGCATTCCAGGTAAGACAAATAAGGAAGAACGAAAGAGAATAAACTGAGACACAGAAACTGTAGCCATGCATGACAGAATGAGAGCAGTAAGGTCCTATGGATTTGGGCACACCATCTGGCTGAGGTTGTGGTTCATGGGCTTACAGCGAGGTTTGCCAGTAGAGTAGTCTACTTCAATTGTGATGCATATAGGAAGACTTGCTGGCTTTAAATATTTTGTTTGTGTTTTTGTAACCAGCTTTCTCTTATTTGTACTAACTTAGATGAGTTTCTGTCCCTTGTCATAAAAACAAATTGTCTAAGATCTCCAAAAGATCAAAGAGATGACCAAAGGAGATGACCATAAAATTAAAGTTTAAAATTATACATACTGGGGGCTGAAGAGCTGAGGGACAGCGCTCAGGCCCAGAGTTCAGGCCCCACGACCGGACACCCCCCCCCCAAAATATATATATATATACATACTGGCTATGCAATTTTCTATTTCAGGTTTCCTGACAGGTTTTATATTAGGAGAAAAATGAAAAACCATGCCAGGAAACACAAAGTTCTCAGGAAGTAATCTGGTTATAAACATATTTCCTTAATAGAACACAATTTGGTTCTAACTCTCATTACCTTTTGATGACAGCAGTAAGACACTGCTGATTTGGTCAACAGTTTATGAGTCTTCCTCTGATGTTCACAGCCCAGTGGCAAATACATAGCAGCTGCCATCATTCATCTTCATTTACTGATGGGACTCTAAGGGTGAGACTGTCAGAGGTCACATAGGCAGTAGAAATCTGGCTTGCCCTTTGGGTTCCAGGGCCAGGGCTCCATCAATCACTGGTATTCCCCTTTGCTGCTATTTTTGCTCATACTGATTTCTGGGTTCCACGAGAGCCTCTCCAGGGCCAAGTATTTTGAAGAGAGGGGACATTATTACATTGTGGTCAAAATACTGTTAGTGCTTATTATTAGTTATTTGTTTGCAGATGTTTCCTTCTGTGCTCTGAAGAGCATTCTGGCTTTGAAATGTTTTACTGAACCCACTTCTCCTGACTTTATGAGGACCACTTGAACTCCTTTTCTGCCATAAAAGTGCCCATATATGCTTTTTGAAGAGTTTCACCATAGCATAACATTCAAGTGAGACAGCTGGGTAATCTGTACTCACTTCCTGTGGATGATCTGAAATATAACATTATATGCTCACACCTACCTCCTGATCAGAAAGTGGTAGGTAAGTATGCTTGACTGCTCCCAAACCAAGAGGCTTATTCTTTTTGAAATGTTGTATTCTTTTGAAATGTTTTCAAATTTAAATTGCCATTGGAAGAATAATATAATGGGTTAAGCTCTAACAGAAATTTAAATTTTAGAAAAAATGAAAGAGGATTGCTTTTCTTTCTTTCTTTTCTTTCTTTCTGTTGTCACTGTTGTCCTTGTCAGTCCTGGGGCTTGAACTCAGGGCCTAGGCACTGTCCCTGAGCTTCTTTGTGCTCAAGGCTAGCACTCTGCCACTTGGGCCACAGCACCACTTCCAGCTTTTTCTAAATAGTTCATTAGAGATAAGAACCTCATGGACTTTCCTGTCCAGGCTGGCTTCAAATTTCAATTCTTGGATCTCAGCCTCCTAAGTAGCTAGGATTAAAGGCCCAATTGACTGGCTCTCACTTTTCAGGAAGTAAGTCCTAACGGATGGAAGTTCAAGTGGTACATTGAGACAGGTGTGGAAACACAGGCCTGTCATGCTAGCTACTCTGGAGGCTGAGGCAGAATATGAAGTTCAAGTTCAACTCTGGCAACTTAGTAATGTTTTGTCTCAAAATAAAAGAATAAAAAAAGCAGCAGAGTGCTTGTTTTGGGGACCCTGGATTCAGTAGCCATATGAGAGGGTAAGGGAGCTGCACATTGACCTTCTAGGTTTGACATGAAGGTCATATACCATTTTCCAAGGGTTTACTACATGGCTTTTCCATTAGCTATGCCCTCCTCCAACCTCCTTATATCAACCACAGAACTGGCTCTTACATTGTTCAGGTACAATGCCCAAGAATATCCAAGAGGCTGTAAAGAGAAGAGCTACTAGACTGCCATTCTATACTCTATAGGTTCAATTGCTGTCCTGTCTTCTCTTCACTAGATAAAAGCCAAAGCTGGTTCCTTACTATATAGATTTCTGTCATAAACACAGAAGACTCTATCATCCATTCACTGAGAACCACATTGCTGCTTCTTAGGGGATGGTTGGGGGAAAATGGTTAAACCCTGACAGTGCCATTTCCCAGTCTGATTCCTATTGTGTCTTATTATGCTTTGATCTTAAATTGCAGACAGGATGTTATCAAGACCTGAAGGTAGTTTTCTTCTTTGTCAATAGGGATCCAGAAAGTTTTTGGAATTGCACAAGTCTAGGAGAACCACCAAAACAATTTAATATATTTGTTTGAAGCAAAACAAGCATGCCAGGAAGGATCCATCTTGATCTATACTTCCTTTAAAATGAGTCTAGCTCATACAGTCAGTACATCTGCGCTTTCATCTCAGGATCCACCTTAGCATCAAAATTTTCTTTTCCTACCAAACTAAACCCTCGGACTGGAAGAGCGTGTGGCTGAATAGTCCGTATTTCGGAATTTCCCATTTCTTCCTCTATACGGTTTGACCCTTTGGGAATTCTTGTAAGATTTTTGCTGAGAATTTTTTTGTTTTTCTTTCCTTCTTCATTTCTTTCTTTTTTATCTTGATGTCTAAGACATTGAAGTGACTTGGTCAGGTTTTGTTTTGGGTTTTTTTTGAAATTTTAGGATAGATAACAGTTTGTTGTGTGGTGATGGGCATATCCTGCCCAGTGCAGGGTGTTGAACAGCGTTCCTGGCCTCTGTACACTAGACACCAGTAACACTCCCCTCCTTTCTACCCCTAGGCACACTACAAACAGTTCTAATTTCGGATGATCTTTATGACTTCTTGTCTGTATGATAGTACAAAATTGATATGCACTCAGTAGCAACTGCATCTTGGATTTTGACTTCAGGTCTTTCCTGGGGCTGGTGATGTACAATATTGATGGTTTTCTAAGTTGCTACGCGGCAGTAACAACCACAGTTGCTCAGACTCTACAGTGTACCAGGATCTTCCATTGGTTAAGTGTATTAAATGCATTTCAAACTTAAAATATTTTCAACTTATAATGGGTTTCACAGGACATGATTCCATCATAAGTCAAAAGGGATCTGTCATATGATAGGCAACAATGTCTCTGAACATTGCAAACGTGCCCTGGAAGAGCAAATTGCTTCAGAGGGAAATCTGCGGTGCTTAGGGTGCGAAGTAAGGAGCCTTCCAGGCTGATGACTTTTGCATGATTTTTGTGGAGCTCTCTGCCACACTCTGAATCTTGTAGCAACTCTCTTCACATAGTTTCCTAACAGAATACATTGAGTATTCACATGATGGGCTTTTTAGTAAGTGCTTTCACACATTAGCTCGCTAAATCCTGACAATAGCCTTATGCGTTAAGTACATTTGTGAAAGATTCCCATTGTCAAAGGGAGAAACTGAGGCCTGGTAAGGTGAAGTGACTTGCCTGTGGTCACCCAGAGACAAGGCTAGGGACAATATTCAGAGGCACCCTCCTGACCCAAGCTCATGCAGACACCACAATTGGCAGGTTAGGCTTTATAACACCAAGCAAAAAGTCCATTGGACTTCATGGGCTTAATGATTTCTGAAACCTCTGAATCTTGATTCATTTGCCTCCTTTCATGTCATGTTTTTACAAATACTGGAGGAGCAATAATCATTTGAAAAGTCAAATTGACTTAGGACACTAAAACCCACTCTTGTTTTTGTCTTGAAATTACAATGGAATGCTTTGCCATTCTTAGTTCTTAGTTCTTAGTTCTTCCAGCACCCCTACTGCTTCCATTCTTCACGGCTGCTACTCAAGTTCCTTTACTTGTCCTTCACATAATCCCTTTAATTTTGTGAATAAGACATTTTATATGTCAGATATTACTGCAAGGAACAGCAATAAGGAAATCCATAGCCAAAGTTCTCAAAAGGAAAACAAGTGAATAAGAAAAGAAGAAAGGGCAAAAAGGAAAACTGACACAAAATTTTCTAGACCTCTTGAATTGAAGGTTTAGAAAAAGATCACAGTGCTTTTAGAAAAAGATCACAGTGCTTTGTAAAATAGCACATTTGATTACTAGTTTAAGAAAAATCATTAGGCATGCCTTTGGTATACCAGAAAGCAAGGAACAAGCGTGTAAGTTCCATTAGATCTAATACTGAGCACAGAGGTGAGGTATTTATAGAAGAATAAGATTAGAATGTGGAACTACACTTACAATTTGAAAGTAATATGTTGACAACAGTTTTAACTACAGTTCTTCCTGATCTCGTTCAAAACTGTAAGTCTAGTCCAGACTGGGTACTGTGGGAAGCAGGAACAATACTATGTACATACTGACCTTTCCTGAAAGAAAAACATAGCCCAGAGCTCCCCTTTACTCTTCTCTTACCTAATAAAATAATAAGCCATGACTTCTTCCAGGAAAGAAGATTTTAAGGATTTTAATGGACTTATTTTAGATAGAATTTAGTGGTTTCAAACTGCAGATTGTAATCCTCTACAGGCCAGTAAAAATCAGCTTGGTAGACTGCTAACAGTACTTTAAATGCACAAACACATAAACAAATAAAATACTAGACCCTGACAACAGGTCTGGTCAGAAGCTTTGTGGTAGAAGATGTACCCAGGAAAGGTCATCCTTGAGTTCTGTCTGGAGAGGAACTTACATGTAAATGCCATTTCTAAGACTCACTAATCCAGCTAGGTGTGATGATACCCACCTGTAATCTCAGCACACTAGAGACTGAGACAGGAAGATCAGGACAAGAAAACAAAGAAGAAAGAAAGGAACAAAGGAATGAAGGAAGGACAGAAAGGAAGGAAGGAAGGATGAGTGGAAGGGAGGAAGGAAGGATGAATGGAAGGGAGGAAGGAAGGATGAATGGAAGGAAGAATGAATAGAAGGAAGGAAGAAAACCTCATCCACTAATCTATTAGTGACTAAACCTTTTCCTACTAATCAAACTGAATCCAATCAAATGGAATCTGCTTATCAACAATATACTTAGACCCAGCCTTCTTCCCAACAGGTCCCAACATTGAATGCAAGTGGGAACATGAATGTGGAGTTTTTCTATGGTCAAATACTTGAGAAACATTGTTCTGTTGTAGTCTCTTGTAAATATGCCATGCACATTAGCCTATAAAAGATCATCAGCAACAGACAGAATTAACTTTATTCAACTCAGAGGTTCCCAAGGGCTTAAAGCTCTTTCTTTATGAAACAGTCCCTGAACCCAGCTTTCAGGGGCTGTCTCTTCCCTGTGGCCCCCTCCTCTTAGGACTGTGTCAAAAATACAGCCTATACTCAGCAGCACATGGTAGATTCTCACCAATTTCCTGATGGAGATAGCAACAAAGTTTTCGAAATTACCTACTTGACAGCGTGAGGACCTGCAATGTGGAAGGTCCAACCATTATACTCTCTCTCCAGCTTTTTTTTTAGGGAGGATTTCCTGTTCGAAGTTGATCTCTGCCCCTGCTGTTTGTGGAACTGAGCTGTATTGAATGCAGTGGCTGGTCGGTTGCTCGTTGTGGGTAAGGTCTGCTTATTTGTTTTTAACATCATTTTATATTCCTTTTCATTTTTCCTCACATGGGTGCTGGGCTGTGAAGCGTGGCGGGAACACCTGCCGGTGTGAACACAGCACTATGAACTCAACCATGCAGTCTCCCCTCACCCTCCACCCCTTTTCTCGTGTTCAAATAAGAGATAAGCCCTACTGGCCTGAACTTGCGGTCTACTTGGAGCTCAATAAGGAACTTAATTTCTATATGGCTGCAAAATAGTCGCCACTAGTCTTTCCGTTAGAAACAGGTGCCAAGAGGAAACGCTTAATTTTTCCACTGGGCAAGGACACTGTGAGACAACACTCCAACCAATCTAGGTCTGTTTATGCAGCTAAATTATAGGTCTAAGTTCTTCCTTATTGCCTCAGGATCTGTCTAGCAGCTGACTGCAAATGACTCCTACACAGACACCTCTGTTTGACCCTACCTGATCAATGCCACCCGCTGCTTGTCCAGTTGCTACTTCTAGTTGGCAACCTCATTCTAGTTCCCTCCAAAATAGGCTGGGTTTGGGACTGCTTGAAAGACACTCTTTGAGCCTCTCCCTTGTCATTTGAAAAAGGAATCCTACTTTCCTGCACTAGGGCTGGACAGGGATTTTCAGGTTTGCTGACTAGAGTGCCTTGATTCTACCCCCAGTAAGAACCATTGAGACACCCACTGACTCAGATCTGATGGAGAAACACCCACAGGGCCAATGTAAGTAGTGCCAGGGCCCAAGCTTCCTCTCTGCCCAGCCTGTGCCCTGCTTATCCCAATCCACAAATCTTCTGCTTTCGTTTTATTTTCTTACTGTACATTTGAACTGTTCCAACCAATGAAATGCCACAAGAGCTCTAATTACCATGTCACTAAATTTTGCAAGTCTCTACAAAAAAGGCCTGGCTCTCTGAAGATTTCTTTTGTTCACTGTGCCTGTTAAGTATTGACTCTACCAGAAAGTTCTGGCTGTACCTGAGTAGGTCATAACAATGACATAACCTTCTTCCTTGTGCTTCCCAGATGGTTAAATAAAACAGGCACAGTCTGTAGAATGTTAGCAAGAACTGAACGGGGAGAGAATAACGCAGGGGAGGGGCATAGGCAGGCCTGGGAACTGATTGTGCTGAGATCCTAGGTGGGTGCTAGGAAGGGTTCTCTGATCAATGGGTCTTTGTATAAAGTCTTTTAATGGAAAGTATGAAATAGTTGGGTAGGAGAAGCATATCTGAGTGATAAGATTCAAGACATGTCACACACAACACCTTGACATTCAAACAAATAACAGAAGCACACAGAACACACACTACCACCACCACGACCACCACCACACACCACTTCAGACCTCATGCAGGTCTGAAAACCTAGAAGAAACTTTGGACTTTTCCTCATTCTAGAAGGCCTTCCTCATACCCACAGGAAAGTTATGTCCTCATCTGTGAGGACAGGGAGACTTTGAGAATAATCTAAACAAGGACGCTTTGCTTAGTGATCTTCAGTCTAGTCCATTGAATCATGCTCATGTTGCCTAATCATATGTTATCACCACAACTATCTACTTCCTCATCAAGCCTAGCATGAAAAAAAGTACAAAGGTCTGCCTCCTTCTTTACATGTTCATTTCCTGGTAACGGCTCCAGGTGTCATGTAAAATTTACACTAAATAATTTTGGTGCTTTGTCTTTGTTATTCCCTCTTCTTATAAAGAACTCAGCCATGAACCTAAGTAGGAAAGCTATTTTCCCCCTACATAGATTAAAAGGACAGTCTATGGGTAAAAATATATCTAGGAAGGTTAGAATAGAGGAAATAGCAGGACCACAGTGCATGTTTGATGTATATAAAGTGCCCAGCACAAGGTAGCATTTAATAAATAGTAGTGTGTCAATCAGCTTTTTGTTATCATAACAAAATACTGGGTCAGGCTACTTTACATTGGGGTTCATGGTTTTCAGGGTATAAAGGTCTCAGGGCCACATCTGGTGATGGTCTTCTTGCTGGCAATGGCAACTTGCTAGCAAACTATCAAGTTGGCACAGCCCATCACAGGATAAAAGGCAGAGTGTACGGGGTCTGTGTCTCAGCTCTCTCCTTCTTATAAAGCAGAATACAATCATGGAGGCTTTACTCTAACGACCTTTTCTACTATGAATCACTCTCACATCTCTAAATATTTTCCTTGAATTAAGTCCCTCCCCCAATATCATTAACATCTAACTTTGGGGGATAGACTCTGGCTGAGTTCAGAAACAAACACCACTCAAGTCACAGCAGCTGTCCACAGATGGATAGTCATTTGTCAGGTGTCTGAAGATTTAGTGAAACAGGTGGGTGCCTGCATACCAGACTAAGAGGTCCAAAATCAGGTAGGTAGAGGAATGTTTAGCAATGTAAGGGCAGAAAGATTGTGAGTTCTAGGCCAACCTAGCTAAGCAAAGGTATCTGGACCCTCTCTCAGAAACAAAATACAAACAAGAAAGCTAAGGGGGCATATCTTTAGTTTAGAACATTTGATCAGTATGGAACCTTAAGTGCAATCTCCGGTAACACACAGACACACAGACACACAGACACACAGACACACAGACACACACACACACAGACACACACACACACACACACACACACACACACACACACACAGATATTTTAGTTATAGCTCCCAGTATCCAACTCAATAGCATTTCTAGCTTTTCTTCCTCAGAGGGTCCTAAGGTCACTGTCCAAGCAGAACAATGTGGATGGAAGGATTTCCTTTGCTGACCACAGGGCTGTAGTCCTTTAAGTGTAGCTCAGAGCAGCAGTAGTACTTGTTCCTGGAAACTTGTTAGAAATGAAAATGGTTAATCTCAATACAAGTCTCCAGAATCAGCAACTTTGGCCCTGAACTCAGCAATGGTGTTGAAATAGCCCTCCAGGGATTCTGTGTGTGTGTAAACTTTAAGGCTTACTTCAAGAGAGTTTGGCAAGGGGAGATAGTGGGAGAAAAATGAAGGAGTAGGTAACAATGTTCGACAAGAAATGTACTCATTACCTTACTTGTGTAACTGTAACCCCTCTGTACAGCATCTTTACCACAAAATAAAAAATTTTTAAAATACTAATATGTTTTAAAATTATAAAAAAAGAGAGAGAGTTTTTGCTCAGAAAAGTCCCCTAGCCAGACTAGAGAAGGTCTGACTAGGTCATTTCCTTTCCTCTCAGTAGACCCATGCTTGGAGAACAGTTTGTTGGTGGTGGTTGAAGTTTCCTGAGATGTCCCCAGGCTCCTCCCCAGGCTCTCCATAGACCATCTGTCTCCCCAGGCTCATGTCACCGAAGTCTGAATGCAAACAGCTCCAGCAGGGCTCCTAAACTGGTATAGAAGACTTCCCTTCCCCTTGGTACTTCCTCCCAAGTTTGCACTATCTCCAAGAGCTATTTTAAGTTTGTTATTATGGAATTTAAAAAGAAAAAAAAAACTTTCAAAGCCAAGATAGAGCAGTTTGAAATTTTTGGAAAAGACTCAGTATTTATTCTTCCCAGAAGATGTTATCTTGCTGTTTACTGTGAATCAGATAATACAAGATGCTCCAGGAACCAAGGCTGCATTTAGTAACTACTCTGGCACCAAGAAAGCAAGTGACATAATTTTTCCATAGGAAAGGCTGACAGGTGACTTACGGGTGGGGAAGGATGGGTTGGACACAGTGAAAGGAGGGAGGAGACCTCTGGAAATCTGATTCTGTTAGCCTTGATTGGATCCGCTCATGCTTTTTATTGGCCTAAACAGCCTTTCTCTAAGTTCACCCAAGATAAAATTACCTTGGGGTTTCATTTGAAACTTTAAAACTAGTGCTGCTAGGACGAGGCTTTCCTTTCAGATATTTAGAAATAATGTTTATTTTATTTTGGTAGACTTTTGATGTTTCATAAATTTTCTGCTGTTTCTAATTTACTTAGAAAAAATTTTAGGAAGTTTATTTTTATTAGAAAGTTTATTTACTTAGAAAATTTATTAGCAAGTTCTGATAAAGTTTATTTTCAGTAATTCTTTTTTTTCAAAATTTAGCTCATTGATATAATAGAGTATATTAATAGATTTTAAAAAAATATATCAGCTCATCCTGAAATAATCTAGGATGCTATTCTTTGGGTATATTGTTAAAATGTTACCTTTTAGAATTTTTAATTTTATTTTGTCCTTTTTCTCCTAAACTTCTGCTTCCCTTCTTTCCCTTCACATTCTTCCCTCCCTTTTCCCCTTCCTCCCTTCCTTTCTTCCTTCCCTTCTTTCATTCCTTCCTTCCTCCCCTCCTCTCTTCCCACCCTCCTCTCCCTTTCCTTCCTTTCCCTTTCTTTCTTCTTTAGATAGAGTCTCAAACATAGCTTAAGCTGGCCTCAAGTCACAGGTTTCTCCTCCTTCCTTACTTTCTCTCTTTTTTTCTCCTTCTCTCTAACTTAAGCAAGCTAAACACAAACTATCACTGACTTCCATACCCAACTCTGTCTCTTCTGTTCTTTTTTGATTTACCAAGCTCTGCTTTTCTAGTCGTTTTGTCATTTGGTGAGAGGTTGGGAGAAGAGAACAGTAATACAGTCTCATGGTTGTAATCATGACTTTTAGGAGGCTAAGACCTAGAAGATCAAGGTTCAAACGCAGCCTGGACAGAAAGCTTGGGCATAAAAGCCCAGGCCTGAATACAAGCTCCAGGATTGGCCCAAAAAAGTCAGGCTAGAGGCATGGCTCAACTGGTAGAACAGTAGCTGTGAACAAAACACTGAGCAAACACACAAGCTGAGCAAACATAAGACCCCTGAGTTAAAGCCCTGGTACAACAAAAAAAGGTATATTCTTTATGACCAAGTGCAGAATTTCTTGTTTGATTTTTTTGGGGGGTTTAATTGACATAACAACAACAATAACAACAAATTATGCTCTCTTTTTGAGGCACAGAATGTCTATACATAGTCACTAAATCAATTATATTGATCATATTGATCATTTCCTCAATCCTTAATTTCCATATGAGTGTCCCACCATCATTGTATTTGTCAGGGAGTGGGTTTCTCTTGAATTTCTGGGGGATTTTGTTGTTGTTGTTTTGCTGCCTTAGATTTGACTTCTATGTTAATTGCGCCTTTGGAATCATTGCACAATAATCTCTCAGTAGTACTTTTCCTCTAAATACTCCACTATATGCAATGATAATATGTTTTATTTATTTGTTTACTCATTGTCTTACTGTGTTGCCAAGCTGGTCTCTGAGCTCTAGCAACTCTCCTGCCTCCTCCTGAGTAGCTGAGAGAATACAGGCACAAACTACCATACCTGTCTCCTTTCTTGTAGTTTTGCTTTCATTTCCAACTTTCTTTTCCTCCTTTCCTTCCTTCCTTCCTTCCTTTTTTTCCTCCTCCTCCTCCTCCTCCTCCTCCTCCTCCTGCTCCTCCTCCTCCTCCTGCTCCTCTTCCTCCTCCTCCTCCTCCTGCTCCTCCTCCTCCTCCTCCTCCTCCTCCTCCTCCTCCTCCTCCTCCTCCTCCTCCTTCTCCTCCTCCTCCTTTAGTATGGAGACTGAACTCAGACCATTGTGCTTTCTTTTCTTTTCTTTCTTTTTTTTTTTTGGGGGGGGGAGGTCCGGTCATGGGGCCTGAACTCTGGGCCTGGGTGCTGTCCTTCAGCTCTTCAGCTCAAGGCTAGCGCTCTACCACTGAGCCACAGCGCTACTTCTGGATTTTTTTTCTGCTTATGTGGTGTTAAGGAATTGAACCCAGGGCCTCATGCATGCAGAGCAAGTGCTCTACCACTGCCACCTTCCCAGCCCCATCATTGTGCTTTCTAGGCAGGTACTTTACCAACTAGAACCACACTCCTATTTTGGCATTGGTTATTTTTAAGATAGTGTCTCACCCAGTAAATGTTGCATTTATAGACTCATCACTAAAACATTTCATGCCATACAAACAAATGTCCCAAAATTTGGGGTGGGGAGAATGT
Organism: Dipodomys merriami; assembly: GCF_024711535.1. Taxonomy (NCBI): domain Eukaryota; kingdom Metazoa; phylum Chordata; class Mammalia; order Rodentia; family Heteromyidae; genus Dipodomys; species Dipodomys merriami. Next base: position 34,040,010 of record NW_027206401.1, on the reverse strand, counting down.
CAAGTCTTTAACACCTCTTGTCCCAAGCATTTTTGATAAAGGATATTCAACCTGTACAATTGTCACCAGTAAGTTGCATGGCCCCTCTGAGAAGATACCTTCAGCTATCTCCTGATTCCCTTGACTCAACAAGGAATCCAACCTTAGAATCACTTTACCTGTGCTTTCTCCGCCACCCCCCCCCACTTGAAATCTTGTTTATCTCCATAAGAAGTGTGGCTAGATTTTCATTTGCACTGTCACCCCCACTCCCACCCCTCCTGCACTCAGCACTACCGGGCTGGGATGGGTTTTGCTTTTCCTGATTAGCCTCTCTGTCTGCAGGCTCTTTGTAAGTACATGGTATTCTTCTAAGTGGCTCTTTAGGCTTCTGGGAATGGTGCTTTAAGTGGTAAAAGCTGAACACATGGTGGGAGGTGAAGAACTCTGAGATTTCACAAGCTGAATTGAAGAAACTTCTGGTTCCCTGCTTAGTACCTGCAGAACGCCTCCCTCTCATCTCCCAGACTTTTTATGCCACTCTAGCTTCAGGGTAGAGAACCTGGTCATCACCTCAGCTTTTTCTTGGCCTTGGTAAGAAAAGTCAGCATAGGGACACTTAGGTCTGTAATAGCCCAATTCTTCTCAGGACTGACTGCTTCCATGCGTTCCCTTTGGCATTATTGTGAAGGAAGTAGGAGAAAGAACCTCACCATTCTGACTGCCTGGAACTCACCTACTATAGTTTAGAACTAGACTGTTCCCCCGACAGCCTGCGTTTTGAGCACTTGATCCTTACTCTGTGTCATTATTGGGAGGAGGCAGGATCCTAAAGAGGTGGGGCCCAGCAGAAGGAAGTCAAGTCATGTGGAACAGGACCTTAAGGGGAAAAGTGAGACCCTGACTCCTTCTTTTTTTGCTTCCTGGACACAAGGAGGTGAGCAGTTTCTTGTGCTACACATTCCTACCACATGGGGCTTATCACATGGGGCCAACTGATCAATGCCTGGAAAACTGTGAACCAAAAGAAACTCTGCTCTCTTTAACTTGATGATCTTAGACATTTCATTCTAGCAATGTCAAGCTGACTAACACACCCCCAAAGCCCAAGGCCCCGCTTGCATCACACACTCTGGAGATAGCGACTGTTTGACAACCGAGAAGAACTGGAGAAAGATGAGTCGCATCTTGGTTGTCAAATTCCTAGAACCCCACTTCTGTCCCCTGTAAATGATTTCCACAGCCATTGAGCAGGCAGAGGAGTCTTGATAGAAAGAGTCAAGTTGGAGCAAGTAACTATAGTCCTGATTCCCATCCTGAAAACAAGCTCTTCCCATCCCAAGCTTCAGGCTAATGCATTGAGGAGACAAATGTGCTGACTTCCATGGTCCTTCACATTTTTAGCACCATAGCTTGGGAGATAAGAGAGAGGAATGGCACTTTCCCTATGAGAAAAGGAATCAGAATGTCTTAGAGCAAAAGGCAAGTCTTGCCTAATCCTGTTTTATCTGGTGAGCTATCCACCTGCAAAGAAAGAATCACTGCCAGCTCCCCTCAGAAAATATAAAGATCAGGCTGGTTCTGGAGAGGAAGATTGAGTGGGCATATTATTAACCTAAATGGAATTAGGTTTCTCTTTCAATAAAGATTCCCATTAAGGCTGAAAGCAATACAGCTACAGCGGTGCAGCAAAAACCACCCACTGCCTGTAGGAAGATGTGCTTGAATTACATCTGGCTGTGCACTCCATTATCACTTTGCAAAAGGCAGTAACTTGAGGTGGACCTCTGTGGTCACTGTGTCCTTCAGGTGATGGCCAAAAAGGAATTCTAGCTTAGCTGCAATCAATACTCTGAACATATATTACTCATGTATCAGGACACGACAAGAGACTGACAATGATTAATCAACTCATTATGAAGGGCTTTCTTCATTCCATAGTACATGACTAGTTGAATGTTTTTGTGTTTTTAGATTGGGTTGCGATGAAAATGCTATGACAACAAAATATTCATCAAGAAGAGCAAATCCTAGGTGCTGGTGGCTTACACCTATAATCCTAGCTAATCAGGAGGCTAGATCTGGAGGATCGAAGTTCAAAGCCATCCCAGGCAGGAAAGTCCCTGAAATTCCATCTCCAATTAACCAGCAAAATGACACACTGGAGATAGGGCTCAAGTGGTAGAGTACCAGACATAAGCAAGAAAGCCAAATGAGCATGAGGCCCTAAGTTTAAGCCAGCAGCAGCCACAAACAATGAAACTCTATCCAAAAATAGCTAAAGCAAAAAGGTGTGTGTGTGTGTGTGTGTGTGTGTGTGTGTGTGTGTGTGTGTGTGTGTGTGTGTGTGTGTGTTACAAGTGGTAAGGAAACTGTCTAGTAGGAAAATACAAGGCCCTGAGTTCAAACCCAAGAAGGAATCACCAGGGCCTGCTACACTGGGACAGGCAGTAAATTCACAAATCTTCATCCTGTTTGATGAAAATGTCAATCATTTGTGAGACATTTGACAAAAGTCACACACTGGCCACCTGTATCAGCCCTCAAATTTGTTTTGTATGAGAATCAGATTTTTTTGTTTTGTTTTGCTTTTTTAAAATAAATTCACTATTAGCATTAAAAAATTTTAAGTAGCCTAAAGGTCTAAAATTTTAACTTTTCTTGGGAAAAGAAAAGATTGTCTGGCTACCATGGGCTGAAATTATTACATACTGTCTACAGGCAGGACTGAGCAGTAATTGTCTCCATCACACAGGGCAAGTGTTCTCTTATGCTCCCTGGCTTTCTTATTTTACACCTAACAACTTCTCTCATTTGCTCCACCTGACTAGTTACAGAAATGCAATGCAGAGTACAAATCATCACCAAAAAGCCACAGTTACAGACCCCACTGCACTGGGCAACCCTGGGCACTGCACTGCACTGCAGGGTTTAAAGCTTTCATTTTATGTCAAGGAATTGGGACAGGGAGAGAAAGTAGCTTGCTCAAGGCCATTATTACATTGTTCTTTCTACTGAACTCACAATGAAGGACCTAAGTGGACGGCACAAAAGTCCTTCTTGTTCAGAGGCGAAGTAGGGCATCAGGAGCTGAAGGGATAGGTAGAAGGGTGTCTGCTTCACTTACCAGATATGTCTGGAAGGACAACCCTAATCTTTCTGTTTCCTGGATAGAGAAAGACATCCATTCCACTTCCTGGTTCTTCCACACCTATTACTTTGGAACTAAAAGAGAAATTCTAAGAATTCTTTCAGAGCCGGTCTGACTTGGAAGACTACTGCCTCTGCCTAGATGAAAATATCAAGGGAAGTGACATATTCCAGATGCCACCCATTGAGTTAGAAGATCTCCTGATAAATTTAAGTTAACACATAGCTGGAAGCCTTCCTGTTGATTTGAATCTGCTCCACATCTAGCAGAGAAAAACATGATCAAGTCAACAGATTTTATTAAAGAGTACAGAAATCATTTAGGAATTTTGTTAAAATGCAGATTACAATTCTGAGGGTCTGTAGGTATTGTGCATTTCTAACTAGCTCAGAGGCAACTCTTCTGCTTGTTCATGGAACACAATGAGGTGCTTCAGAACCACCACCCATCCCTGCTCATGGCCATTCCTTCCTTTTCTTTCTGGAGGAGCTGCTTGTTTACTCTTCCACCTTCTCCTGCCTTTCCCCTTCTCCATGCATCCTTTTCCTGGCCCAACTCATTCCTACCAAACATCCCTACTCTTCCTCACTCCTCCTTCATTCAAGGATGAAGAAACGTTTGCACTTTCTTCCTCCAGAATTTCATCTCCTTTTTCTCTTCAAATTTGTAGTATCAGGAAAAGGTCATCCTTCTTTGACAACTGCATACCAATCACTGTCCCAAGGGCATCACACATTGTATTTACTGATTAAAACAGCCCTGCAAAATGTATGGTATTATTACTCTCTTATTAAAAATGAGAAAGCTTTGACTTGGTATTATTAAAAATACCTTGTTCAGGTCCCACATCCAACAAAAAAATAAAATAAAATAAAAATACCTTGTCCTCATCTAGGAAATAATGATGTGAGCTTAGAAATTGGATCTGAGGTCCAAGCCTATAACCTTTATACTCTACACTATATACTACAAGTATATGGTGAAACAGTCTAGCAAATAGAGTAGGAATAACCTGAACAAAACAGAATGGAGGGTCCACAGGCCTCACTCTACTTATACATTGTGTTCACTTCACTAGATGCTCTCAGCCAGACTGATGTGTCAACCATGAGGGCATAAGCGTTGTTTCAGGAATGATCAAATTAACAGGATAGAATGGGATCTAACACCAGACTATAACATTAAAACCCAAATTTGCTAACATGTCCACATTTTCAATGCAACTCTTAGCAGAAGATAAAATTGCAACGTAACTCTTTTTTCTTGTGGGGAAGGGGGGTCCGGTCGTGGGCCTGAACTCTGGGCCTGGGTGTTGTCCCTCAGCTCTTCAGCTCAAGGTTAGTGCTCTACCGCTTGAGCCACAGTGCCACTTCCGGCTTTTTTTCCCCTGCTTATGTGGTGCTGAAGAATCGAACCCAGGGCCTCATGCATGCAAGGCAAGCGCTCTACCACTGAGCCACCTTCCCAGCCCGCAACATAACTTTTAACAGAAGAAAAACTACAATTGCAAAGAGCTTATTAAATTGTAGAATCAAACAATACTTCATTCTATAAGATAGAGTTTAAGTGATCTGATTGGCTAAGCAGAAGTTTCATACACTACCAATTCAAAATTCTCTTTATCACAGTGCCCACCACTATCTGATGATAGCATTTATTTGTAAAACAGGTAATTGTGGCAATTCATGTTCATGAGATTTGGGGCTGTTGATAAATCTTTGCCACTGACAAACTATGTAACTTTAAATAACTATCAATTTTCTTTTTGCTAATTCCTTCATCTTTCAAGAGAGCATACTAGACTAAATAATTGTGAAGATTCTATTGTATAGAACAGAATACTATTATGTAGTGTTACCTTCTGTTTTATTTTTGCTTTTTGACACAGGATCTCATTATGTAGCCCAAGCTGGCCTTAATCTTTCAATCCTTTTGCTTTAGTCTCCTAAATGGTGAGGTTACAAGTGTGCCACACCTTGCCTGGCTTTATAATAATACTTACAATGTTTATATAACCATTTCTAGATGATAATTTTCTGAGTAGATTCCTTCAAATAGTATCCTTGACTCTTAGAGTGAGATTTGGAGCAAATTTACATATATGTACATCACAGTATTTATAACTTCAAGCTAGCAAATTGTACATAAGCTAAGTATTAAGAAAATAAAGCATTAAAAAAAACTGACTCCTTAAACCACTGTACAACCTTCACGTGATGTATTATAGGATAATTATAGAAATATGAAAATTAAGTATTAATAAATATGCAAATTAAGTATTATATTATTCTTTTTGAGTTTTCATCCCACCTCAGTGTCTGAGCACTACATAAAATAAATGAGCTGGATGTCAATGGCTTATGCCTATGATCCTTGCTATTCAGGAGACTGAGATCTGGGGATCATGGTTCAAAGCCAGCAAGGGAAGGAAAGTTTGTTGAGGCTCTTATCTCCAATTAACCACCAGAAAACTAGAAGGGTGCTGTCTTCAAAGTGGTAGAGCACTAGCCTTGAGCAAAAAAGCTCAAGGACAGTGCCTAGGTCCTGAGTTCAAGCCCCATGACTGACAAAAAGAAAGGAAAAGAAAGAAAATGAACAGAGTGCAGAGAAAGGAAAGCACATCAAAACAAGGAGAAAGAAGCTGCTGAGAGATCTGGGAAGTTGTTTTTAGCTTAATGAAATTATTCCAACAAAGCAGAGTTTGCAAAGGAAGAATGCAAGGGACGGGACAAGGGAGGAGATGGGCATAGCTCTGTACAGAATCCTTTATGCAGAAGAAGCCAAGCCATTAGAAGGCAACAGAATCCCTTCCTGAGCTTTTCAGGTGAGACATTGAGTCTGAAAAATAGTTCATGGAGCCACAATTCAGGTAAAGAACAGAGTGAAAGGGGCTGTTTGTCAGAGCAAGACCCATTGTTTATGTGTACATTAAAGGAACAGACTGACTTCCCCTTTTCTTTTAAGAATTATTCTCTCACTTACAAGTTATTGTTATTAATCTCTTACTGTGTCTAATATTTTTTTTCTCTAATGTGAGTTTTGACCAATCATTTTCCTTTGTAGACAACTCAGGCCATTGTTCTCTGGGTGGGACAGTGACTCACTTGATCAATAATCCTCTACTTTATCTGTTATAATAACTCATGTTTTGATCCATTCTGTTCACTGTTGACATTTGCTTTGGATGATAAGCTAATAGATTTTTAAAAGTCACATAGTTTCACTTGGCTAAACTTTTAGGAACACTTTCAACATTATTTCTTATTATTTTACTTAACCATCAGTTGATGATGTAGAACCTTCATCTCTACACAGAAAGCAGTGGACTGAGAAGACTGATGGATCAGAGAAAAGAGACCCAGGTTCTTGTCCCAGCCTTACTGCTCACTAAATGTGTAGCAGCCTGAACCCCTCTCTGAATTGAGACCAGACCAGATGACCTTTAAGGTCACATTGGGGAAATAGCAAATCATTCTTTTAACATTTGCTTATAGAACATCTTCTACATGAGAAATATCATTCTAGACTATATAAAAGTGAATGGAAATCCTTAACCTCGTGGAACCTACTTCCTCTTGGAAAAGAGCAACAATGTACATGTACCTTGGGACATGTTAAAAATGAGATATTAGACTGGGAAGGTGGCTTAGTGGTAGAGTGTTTGCCTAGCATGCATGAAGTCCTGGGTTCGATTCCTCAGTACCACATACATAGAAAAAAACCCAAAACACAACCAGAAGTGGCGCTGTGACTCAAGTGGTAGAGTGCTATTCTTGAGCAAAAGAAGCTCAGGGACAGGCCCTGAGTTCAAGCCCCAGGACTGGCAAAAAAAGAAAAAAGAGAGAGATGTTGAGCTGGGTACCTGTGGCTCATGCCTATAATCCTAGCTTCCTAGGAGGCTGAGATCTGAGGATTATGGTTGGAAGCCAGCCCAGGCAGAAAAGTCCATGAGACTCTTAGTTCCAATTAACCACCAGAAAATTGGAAATGTCTCTGTGGCTCAAAGTGGTGGAGTGCTAGCCTTGTATGGATAAGCTCAAGGACAGTGCTCAGGCCCTGAGTTCAAGCCCCACAACTGATGAGAGAGAGAGAGAGAGAGAGAGAGAGAGAGAGAGACAGAGAGAGAGAGAGAGAGAGACAGAGAGAGAGAGAGAGAGGTCAGTTGAGCTGTCTGAGAAAAGATGTGTCATAGCCTGTGGTATATACAAGTCTGAAATTCATAAGAGGTTTGGGATAGAGACAAACACTGGGCTGTGATTGTGTCTTGCCTGTTTCTGTGAATAGAAACACCTATAGCCTACCTTGAGTGGTAGACAGTTGGCTCTCAATCTTCTGTGACCTACTGGATGCAGACAGAATGGAACAGAGGTAGCAAATGTGTGAGATCATGTGTACACCATTATGTGATTAAGTCCCACATAAGTCATCATGCTAGACTCTTTCTTCCCCTTGCTAATGGTGAGGAAGCAAATGGCATGTTGAGTAGGCTAAGTGACAAGGCATTGTGGGTATCTTCTGGATACTGAGCGTGGTCTCTGAACTTATCAATACCAAATGAAGGTCTTAGTCCTGTAACACAAGGAGCCGGGGGTTACCAGCAAGCGTGTGAACAGAGAAGCAGCTTCTAAAAATTTCCTTGGTTGTAGATCTACTCTTGGAAATGCATAATTGCTAGGTGTTTTAGATTAAATAAGATTAAAGACATGACAAATAAATGCTACATGTAATCTTTGACTGGATAGTGGCTCAGGAGAAAAAAGTTCACCATACATATTATGTATATATTAATATGTATTAATATATGTATGATATATGGTTAGTATGTGTGATATATAGGAATAATTTACATATCTATTAATCATATGTACACACACCTGGAACATGGTTAGGATGACTGGAAAAAGATTGAACTGTAACTGTATATTAGATAATAACATTTTATCAAGACTAACCTTTCTGAGGTAGCATGGTACTGAGAGTCCCATCATTATGGAAGGGTATACGGAGTTATGGGTCTCTTAGGAGATACTAAAGAAGTTAGGCATAATTGTTCATTTTATGTGTCAAATGGTGTGGCCATGGAGAACCCAGATTAAACATTGTATCTGGATGTGTCTACAAAGGCAGGATGGTTAATCTTGATTGTCAATGAAGAGGCATCTAGGAGAATACCTCCAGATGTGTCTTTGAGGCTATTTCCAGAGAAGATAAATCAAGGAGAAGCCCCATCTTACACGTGAGTAGCACTATAATAAGCTGGAGTAGAATAGAAGGACAAAAGGAGAAGCCAGCTTGCATAGGTATCTGAGATATATGCTCACTCTTACTCTCTCTCCATCTCTCTCCCTCTCTTTCTCCTTCTCTCTCTCTCTTCCCCCCTTCCTGATAGTCATAATGGGAGCTATTCTCTACTCTACCTTGCCCACTCACCATGATGGACTAAAGCTGACATCAGGAGTAAAATAAATCCTTCCTCCTTTAAGTGGCCTCAGCTAGTTATTTAATCTCAGAGAATGTGCCCTCCAGGTGAGATTAACATTTGAATTCCTGGACTCAAGAAAATAGATGGCCTTCCTCTATACTTGGGGGTGGCATCCTCTTAGTCTTTGAAGCAGGGACAGAACAAAGGGTGGAGGAAGGAGAGATTTATTTGCTCCTTTTATTTCCTCCCTACCTTTTCCATTCATTGTTAACTTTTATTGATTGGATAAATACATATACAGAACTGTAGTTGATGGCAAGATATCAAACTGATAGCCAAACTACAAAATGTAAATAGCATTCTTCTTTACTGTTTTTTTCCTTTTCTTTTGTGTGTGTGTGTGTTTGTGTATATGTGTGTGCATAAATGCACACCTGTGTGTTGCTAGGATTTGAACCTAAGGCCTTATGCAGGCTAGGCAAGTGCTTACTGAGCTACAATTAAAAAACAAAATAAAACAGATTATATATGACATTTGCTTGTCACCTTTTTTGCTTTCTTTTAATCAAAAACATCCAGCATTATCATTATCATCATCATCATCATCATCATCATCATCATCATTCTTATTGTATTCATAATAACAACATTTTAACAGTTCAAGCCAGCTCTAGAATTTAATATTTTTAATAAAGGGACTTTATGACAATGGTCATTTAAAGACCATCATTCTCATATTAGTAGTAGAAATCCCAGGGGCAATATCCAAAACTGAGGTGCGCCAAGAAGATCCATGGTAATGTTTCTGTCTTCTGAAAGTGAAATCTATCCTCTCATCTGCCCCTGCCTTTGGCCTAACAATACACCATGGGCTACCTTGGATCTCAGGCTTTTGGACTTGGAGTGAATTCTACCACAAGTTTTCCTGGGTCTCCAGCTTGTAGATGACACAATTAATTGTTCATAATAATTCTAATTCTTCATAATAAATCTAATTCTTCACAACAAATCTGTATGAACTTTGCCTCTCTCTCTGTCTACACACATCAGTGAGCATAGGCTGAGATAGATGATAGAGAGATAGATTGAGAGAGGGAGAGAGATATGCGGAAACAGAGAGAGATAGAGAGATCTCATATTGATTTTCCTACAGAGAACCCTGACCAATAAATACAACAAGGGTGTAGTTTTAGGAGATATATTACTTGCGCATCTGTCAGGAAGGTAATATGTGGTCATATGCCCATAATAATGACAAAATGGGAAGTGGTGGACACTAGTGGTGGTGTGCATTTTTTGCACTGGGACGGACAGAGCTTCCTTTCCAGCCCTTAGTTTTATACTTAGCTTCTGATGCTTTACATTTGAAAGCAGGCGGTTCTGTTTGATACCAAATCTCTGTTGTCACCTGCATGAAATGGCAGGGTGGCTTCAGCACTGGAAGACTTCTTCCTTCTTGCCTTGCCCAAGTGATATTTCTTATTTTTAACTCCCATCTTAAACACTAAGATTATGTTCCACTATAAACCTGTACACACCCTTGGGCCTACAGATCAAATTAAGAAAAACTAGAATGTCTGTGGACTTTGTTGATGGATGTCACAAAAGCCACCACCCCTTTCCTTGTCCCTTCCCTGAGGTCCACAAAGTCAAGTCAACAGCATTCATACAGCATCTATTGGGTGACTATGACTGGAAACATGCAAAAAAAGGGTTGAGAGCATGGCTCAAGTGGCAGAGCACCTACTTAGCAAGTATGAGGCTTTGAGTTCAAACCCCAATACCGCCAAATAAATAAATCAATTGAAATTCACTATATTGGTTTTACCGTCTTTATGTTGCAAAAGACACAAGTTAACAGCATGGAAAAACTGAAACAATCTCAGTGCTTGAACTCCAGAGTCCCAGAAAAATTAAGGCCTGCTCTAGAATACTTGAGTACATTTATGGGCTCATGATAAAAGGTTGAAGAGAGATCCAGGAGATCCCTGATGAACAAAGGGCCTTTGTCTAACCAAATCTGAAGGATAGTAGTAGACATAGTGAGGTCCCCAGCTGTGATTGGCGAGTACAGAACAGCAAGCATGAACTAAACCAACAATTTTAACATTAAAAAAAACCAACAGCCAGGCGCTGGTGGGTCACATTTATAATCCTAGCAGCTCAGGAGGCTGAGATCTGAGGATAATGGTTCAAAACCCAGGGAAGATTTTTGTTTCCAATTAAACACCAAAAAGTCAGAAGTGGAGCTGTGACTCAAGTGATATAGAACTAGCCTTAAGCACAAAAACCCAGGGATAGTGCCCAGACCCTGAGTTCAAGCACACACACACACACACACACACACACACACACACACACACACACACACACACACACACACACACACACACGTGTTCAGATCTTACCATGATTTTCTTTTTCCTTTTTTAAAATTTCAAGCCTAGGGCATAGAAGTTGGAGGCAAAGTAGTGTCTCCTTACATGTGTTATTGCCAAGAGTGGTTGGCCTGTCACAGACAATACAGACAAAACTAGCACAGGCATTCTAGATTGTTCCAGTAGAATGTAGAGTCGACTTGAATTTTGCTGAAGTGATGGTAAGTTGTTTCTCCCCTTCAGTAAGTTTGAGTTTCCTCTGGGTTAGAAAAGACATTTTTTCCATCTCCTAAGCAAAATGCCATTACTGCAGAACTGGCAGAAAAGGAGCTCTGTGCCTCCCTTTCCTCTCAGTTTGAATTCCTTAGCATATCTGTCCCCGCAGGACCCTTTGCCCTCTGAGCAAGTCACGGAGCACTAAGCTACAGTGTTACCCTCAGCCTCTCTTAAGAGGAGAGGGCAGGAGCTGGCTCCTTCCGCACTCTCAGTTTCTGAGCCCTGCAGGAACTCAGTTTCAAGCTGAATTCAGGACATCTTGTGATGATGCTATACGCCTGGAAGCTTCCAGGGCAGAAACCAAGATTGAAGGTTGTTTTGCCCAAGTAGTTAATTTCCTGCTAGCAAAATCCATTATCCAGATATTGGGGAAAACGTATTACTAAGTTGATTGCAGCATAAAATACAATTTAAAGATTAGAGCAGAGAAGGAAGTCTGGGGTGGGTTGTGGGGGAGGGGGAAGGATGCCACATCATTGCCTATTTTCAATGATCCTCTAGTCTGCTCCAACGTGGCTAGTCTGTTTCAGATTTGTATTTCTCTCTCTACCTCCAATGGCTCCTTCCTGCCCTCAACAAAATAGTCACCGAGGCATTCTAAGTCCTATGTGTGTCTGCCTTACTCACACTCCACTCAGCAGTGGAGGCCTATTGTCATGGACCTCTGTGCCTTTGCACATGCTATTCCCTCTCTGCTTGCTGCCTTCTGCTCAGCTCTCCTGCCTGGCTCCTTCCAAATCACCCTTCAAAGAGCAGCTTAGGTACATGTCTACGATATTCCAGACCATCATGTTCAGTAAGGTTCTCATTTGTGCCTCACCAAAGTCAACAATGGCTTTAACTACCTAGTCCCTCCTTGTTTAGTTAGGCTTTGCATTGCCATGGTTAAATGCCTAGTGATTTAGGGGAGAAAGGATTTATTTGCTTTCCTGGTTTCAGAGGTCCCAGTCCAGAGTTCTTGCTTCTGTTGAAACAGAGTTGCTTGCTTCTGGAACAATCATGAGTGGCAATATGTGGCAGAGGCAATTTCCTTTAGTCCTGTTAAACTAAAATACACCTTCACTAAACTCTCATCTTGTGAGACCCCTGACATGCTTTTTATGAGTGTATCTTTTGTGTGGAAACTGGAAAGTTGAGGGAGCCCCTCACCCCTCATCCATTCTCTGGTGACAGTTTTTTCCCTCCCTCCATCCCTCCCCCCTCTCTTTCTTTCTTTCTCTCTTTCTCCTTCCTTCTTTCTTTTTCGTCCTTCCTTCCTTCCTTCCTTCCTTCCTTCCTTCCTTTCCTTTCTTTTTCTATTTTTCCTCTTCTCTCTCTTTCTCTTCTTTCTTTCTTTCTTTCTTTCTTTCTTTCTTTCTTTCTTTCTTTCCTTCTTTCTTTCTTTCTTTCTTTCTTTCTTTCTCTTTCTTTTTTCTTTCTTTCTTTCTTTCTTTCTTTCTTTCTTTCTTTCTTTCTTTCTTTCTTTCTTTCTTTCTTTCTTTCTTTCTTTCTTTCTTTCTTTCTTTCTTTCTTTCTTTTCCTTCATTAGTTGTAAGGCTTGAACTCAGGAACACTGTCCCCAAGTCTCTTTGTACTCAAGACTAGTACTCTACCACATGAATCACAGTGCCACTTCTGGTTTCTTGATGTTTTTGTTTGTTTGTTTGAGTGGTTAGTTGGAGATAAGAGTCTCATGGGGACTTTTCTGCCTGGGTTGGGTTTTGAACCACAGTCCTCAGATCTCAGCCTCCTGAGTAGCTAGGATTACAGGTGTGAGCCACCATCGCCTGGCATGGTGACAGGTTTTTTTTTGTTTTGTTTTTTTTGGGGTCCAGTCATGGGGCCTGAACTCCGGGCCTGGGCACTGTCCCTCAGCTCTTCAGCTCAAGGCTAGCGCTCTACCACTTGAGCCACAGCAACACTTCCAGCTTTTTTTTTTCTTTTTGCTTATGTGGTGCTGAGGAATGGAACCCAGGGCCTCTTGCATGCAAGGCAAGCGCTCTGCCAGTGAGCCACCTTCCCAGCCCTGGTGACAGTTTTTTAAACCCAACTTCATGTATACAATCATGCTACCAAGAAATAAATATTACAATAAAAAAGTGAAATAAATATTACAATAAAATTTAAAAGGTATTTTTTTTTGTACACAGTAACTTTTGAAAAAGGAGAAATTTGTCTAAGCAAGATCTTATTATAGTATAACATGTTAAAGCAGGAAGAAATGGAGAAGAAAGAGAACAACTCCCTATGCAGGAAATGGGAGTGAAAGACTCAAAATGTCAGGAATAATCTGCTGCCATTATTCTTTTTGAGCTGGGGATAGACATGGTCAATCCCCAACCAAACATGGATTATTATTCTAAAATATTGAAGATGGTTCTTCAATATTATTCTAAAACATTGAGATAATCGCTGAGTTTTAGCACTTCTTTACAGATATGCTTTCCACGTTTCTGTCTCTACCCATTTATAGAGGTTTGGCAGGTTTTAACCAATTTAAAGCAGAAGGCATATTTAGACAGCCCCTCTTAGATTTCCTTCTCTTTGGGTAACTTAGCATCTAAAAGGAGGTATAGTGCAAAGAATGCTCAATCTTCCTTTCCATTGCTTCTGAGTCTGGCCCTTTTGATATGTGTTATATATATATATATATATATATATATAATTTTCACATCTTTTCATTTGTCTATCCTGTCTCAAAACTATTGAGCTAAGCATGTTGGTTCACTTCTGGAATCCTAGCACTTGGGAGGCTAGAGAGAAAGATCATTTGATGTTAAGAATTTCAGACCAAAACAATAGAACTAAACAACAATAAAACCTGCTATTTCGGGGCCGGGAATGTGGTTCAGTGGTAGAGTGCTTGCCTAGCATGCATGAAGCCCTGGGTTTGATTCCTCTGTACCACATACACAGAAAAAGCTGGAAGTGGTGCTGGGACTCAAGTGGTAGAGCACTAGCCTTGAGCCAAGAAGCTTATAGACAGTGTGCCCAGGCCCTGAGTTCAAGCCCAGGACTGGCTAAAAACAAACAAACAATAATCCTGCTATTTCTTTTCTGGACACTATTATCATCTATTCCATTTTATTGGAATTATCAATGATAATTTTGTTGCATGGAATAAGACTAGTAAAAGTAAAAACTGGTAAAAGTTTTTTAGTAAAAAAGTTTTAAAAAATCTATTCTGGTCATCAAATGAACCAGGTACACGGGTCACAGCGGGCATTCTCACATACCTGTGCTGCCAGCTTTTGTTTTTTTATGTCTGGGTACATAGAAAGCTTTTACCTTTGTCTCTTTGGTTCCTCACCTGGGGCTTTGCCAATTAGACTAACTAAAGACAGCCAAGGAAGTAGGTGGGGGTGGGCAGAAGAGGAAGAGGGAGATGAGGGAGAGAGAGACTTTATTAACAGGTATAGCCCATATATAGACAAGAGAAGTTCAGGGAGAAATAATTCAAAAAGGAATGTTTGAACTTGAGGCCTAGATGGCATTTTTAACAAAGGACAATGAATTTGTTTGGAAAGGAAGAGAAAGAAAGGGTCTGGGGCTTCCTAAAGCAGTAAGCTGTGGGAAGGTAAATACATGGGGAAACCGGATGGAAGGAAAGGGTTGTTTTCATGTTTGTTGTATAGATTCCTCTCATTCTTCCTCTGGGCTGATCAAAGAGCCTGGTGATTAAGAGTCTAAGCCTGCTTTTAGGCAAATGGTGGGGAAGGAGGGAGAGAGCTTTCTGTGGAGTCTGTTATTTCTTCCTTGTCTCCCATCCAAAGAACCACAATACCAAAGCGCAATACTGTAAGGTGGCATCTCCTGGTCTCCTGCAGTGCCGTTGCTATGGTGAGTGCTACTTAAGAGAGACTAGGTGTTCCTCCTGGGGGCTGTCCACTGCTACCGGCTTCTACCACCTCACTAGGAACAGTTTGGCATTCTCTTCCCAGAAAACTGGCTGGGCCAGAGAAAATTAGTAACTGCCCCAGGAGCACACCCTCAACCTCCGCCCAGAGCAGGGCAAGCTTCAGCACATACTAGCAAATCTCAAGGAGCCTCTTAGTTCAAGCAGTCTCCCTAGCAGACAGGCATGTCTAAAAATAAACAAACACACCAGGAAGTATTGCAAAATACTCTCTAACCAGTCCCAGCCATGCCAGAGGCAGGGGGACTTCCTGACTTTATCTATATGGTCTGTCTGCAGGTTTTTACATGCAGTCAGTCTTCAGCCTGAGAGATAGGAGATATGTGAGCCATGTTATTCCCATTATTGGAGGATTGCTCCCCCATCCCCCTCTCTTTTTTTTGAAAGAAGGTCTAGTTCTGTAGCTCAGGCTGGCTTCACAATCCTCCTTTAGCCTCCTAAAGAGCTGGGATTACTTGCGTCATAACACAGCTTTTCTTCTCTCTCTCTCTCTCTCTCTCTCTCTCTCTCTCTCTCTCTCTCTCTCTCTCTCTCTCTTCCTTTCTTTCTTTCTTTCCTTTCTTTCTTTCTTTCCTTTCTTTCTTTCTTTCTTTCTTTCTTTCTTTCTTTCTTTCTTTCTTTCTTTCTTTCTTTCTTTCTTTCTTTCTTTCTTTCTTTCTTTCTTTCTTTCTTTCTTTCTTTCTTTCTTTCTGTGTGCTAGTGATTTATTCCAGGGCATTGCATATGCTAAGAAAGTATTTCACCATTGAGAAGACACATCTCTAGCTTTTACTTTATTTCATTTTACTTTTTTACTAGTCCTGGGGGTTGAACTCAGGGCCTGGGCACTGTACCTGAGCTTTTTCATTCATGGTTGGTGCTCTACCACTTCATAGCTCCACTTCAGCTCTGTATGTATGTGTGCGTGTGTGTGTGTATGAGAGAGAGAGAGAGAGAGAGCGCATGCATGTACACTCAATTGGAAATAAAGTCTCATAGACTGTCCTGCCTAGTCTGGCTTCAAAATGTGATCTGAGGACCTGAATAGATCTTCCTGAAGCACGAGGACATATATATATATATATATATATATATATATATATATATAGAGAGAGAGAGAGAGAGAGAGAGAGAGAGAGAGAGAGAGAGAGAATGTAAAAATTATATAATTTTTACATTTTTTTGACTTATAAATCTTTTTTTATTGTGAAAATACCATATAGGGGGTTACAATTACATGGGCAAGATAATGAGTACATTTCTTATCAAGCATTGTAGCCTCCTCCTCTGTTTCCCCTTCCCATCCCTTCCCATCTCCCACTCCCCAATTTTTATAATTATATCTTTAAGCAGTTGTACAAAGAAGTTCCCATTCTACAAAATGGATGAGTGTCACCCATCTCTCACTTTTTTTTTAAAATTGAGAGAGGTGATTACATAAATTTCACATGTCTCACAGTATTGTGGTAGGACTTATTTTTTATTTATTTATTTTTTGGGGTCCAGTCGTGGGGCCTGAACTCTGGGCCTGGGCGCTGTCCCTCAGCTCTTCAGCTCAAGGCTAGTGCTCTACCAGTTGAGCCACAGCGCCACTTCCGGGTTTTTTCTTTTTGCTGATGTGGTGCTGAGGAATCGAACCCAGGGCCTCATGTATGCAAGGCAAGCGCTCTACCACTGAGCCACCTTCCCAGCCCAGGACTTATATTTTTAAAGTTTAAGCAAGTGTTTTAGAGCATTATCTCAGCAATAAAGACAGCGCTGAGATAACATTACCTGTTATCTCCCCAAATGCTAAGAGAGCTGTGACAGCCATGGAGGCCTTGTAGTTTCCCTCATGGGGTTCAATGCTTGGCTCAGTATTTGAAGGCAAAGGCACTAAGAGACCAGTAGAGCGTAAGCTTCAGGGCTGCCTCTTGCATAAGTTCCATTCAAAGCTCTGTGCCTAATTTTACCCTTGTCATTCGTATTCTTTCTCTCAGGACACAGTTCCAACAGCAACAACTCTTTCCTCCTCCTCCTCCTCTCACTACACAAAACCCTTCTTTGACCAAGTCTGTGGCAATTGTTCCTCACACACCCAGAAATTTTCCAGCAAATACCAGCTGTGTGTGCTCTAATTTAATTTGGTCCTGACACTGCCTCCCTTGGGATAGCCTCAGAGCCCACAGGTTAGACGTGCAGTCTTATAGACTGTCTCTCACTTCAGATGTCAACCTCAAGTTCAGATTGATCAGCTGGACGTAAATTGGGGCTCCCATGACCCACTCTTTGAGGTCAATGAATTTGCCAAAATGGGTCACAGAAGAAGGGGGGAAAAAGCATAGAATTACTCACTTATCCCAAAGGAAATTACCAATCACATAGATGAACACCAAGGGGAATTGGTACCCAGGACAAGGTATATGGGAGGCAAGGAGCCTCCAGGCCTGGGTATACCTTCTCAGGTACCTTTACCTGTTTTGCAACCCAGAAGCTCATTGGAAATTTCTCTCTCTCTCTCTCTCTCTCTCTCTCTCTCTCTCTCTCTCTCTCTCTCTCTCTCTCTCTCTCTCTCGTCTCTGTCTCTCTGTCTCTCTGTCTCTGTCTCTGTCTCTGTCTCTGTCTCTCTCTGTCTCTGTCTCTGTCTCTGTCTCTCTCTCTCTCTCTCTCTTTCTCTCTCTCTCTCTCTCTCTCTCTCTCCCAGCCCCCCTTTCTCTTAGAGGCTTCATTATGTAGTCATAACTGATTAAATCACTGGCTCAACTTTCGGTCTATCTTAGGAAGCTAGGACAGCATGGAGGAAGGAGGGACAGGTGGCCCTCTAACCCTGCCTTCATCTTTCCAGTGGTCAGCTCCCACCCAGAGCCTTACCTGAGGGCTCTCAGCCACCTGCCATTTCATTCACTCACAAAACCATACTTATCATTAAGGAGATATAAAGGGTTTTAGGAGCTGTGTGCCAAAAACTAGGGGCAGAGACCAAATATTCATTTGTTAGTATATCACAATAAAACAATCAGTTCCTTGCATTATATTCCATCTAAGCTCCACAAATCCTGGGTTGATCTCTGGTTCTATGTCACCCTTTAATGGACTTATGTGAGAATTGCTGAGTCCTTTACCAGAGTAGAACTGCTGGACCATATGGTATCCAAGCAAATTAATTTAATTAGTTAAGCCAATTTATTACTGATTGAATCGAGAAGAGGCATTCATCAGTAGTGGCTTTGCTCAGTTTTCTGATTTCCTCAGTAAACGCTGTCAGTCTTCCAGCTTTATATGACTTCAGCATATGCTTTGACATGTCTTTCCTTCATTACTAATTTGAAGTTACTTTTGTGTCACTTTTAGGCTGTTCTTATAAATTGCTTTATTTTGGGGGGAGGGTATATTGTCTTTTCTTATTGACTATATGAAATTGTTTTGTGTATATCATACTTACCAATCACATTCACACATTCACACATCCCAATCGGCCTTCCATTTCTTAAAGTCAATTCATGTGGTATAAATTGAAAGAAAAAGAAAATAAATGGAAAGGAAAGGAAAAGCAAGCTTATTTCATTTCAGGAATATTAGTCCCTGCTCATTTGGCCCTTTGTTTTAAGCCTTTGGGAGACATTCAAAACTCAACCTATAGGCTAGGTGTGGCGCTACTCACCTGTAATCCTAGCACTTGAGAGGCTGAACAAGGAAACTAAGAGTTTGAGGCCAGCTTGGGCTACATAGCGAAACCTCTGCCACAAAAAACAAACAATTTAAACTATAGCAACTGAGAAAGGAGATGGCTTATTGCCTTATTCTACTCTAATGCCCCATTAAAGGCAAGGGAATAGGATGTTTCAAGATCTGGGAGAAAGTTTGCTCTCTTTAATTCTACCATTTCAAGATTTAACTACCTGTGGAACTGATTTCTCTCTACATGTTTTAGAATAAGCGTATCAAATTTCTCCTAAAATAAATTATAGGTAGGCACTTTCTTTTTTTACTTTTGAAGACAGGATCTTGTAATATAGCCCAGACTAATCTCAAATTTATGATCTCTGCCTTTTAAATGCTGGGATTACACATGTGAATTGCCATGCTTGGGCCATAGTTAGATGTTTGATTGAAACTGCATTGTTTTAAATTTGGGAGCCTTTGACATCTTTGTTATTTAAGCCATGTAATCAAGAACTGTACATCTGAGCAGAGAAAATTTGTAGGAAGAAATTGACATAGACATTATTAATGTCTTTGAAAGGAGGACTGCAAACATCCAATGTGCTGGCTGCTTTGCTTGACTCTAAGCAGGTGGAGCAACCACGCCTACGTTGAGCTAGGACGACTCAGGCCATGGTTCATGAACCCTGGGATTGGGCCAGGGACTCAGCAAGCCTGTAAAAGAACTTTCATCTGACAAGTCAACAGCAGGGGTGGAAGGAGGTGAGTGTCTCAGACACGACCCACTCCCTGGCAGGTGGGGTAGAGAAGCAGTCACGCATGTGCAAACAAGAGCCCAGCAGCACTAGAGGTCAGAGCCACAAGCAGTGAAGCCTGAGATCAAGAGAATACATGGGCCTGGTGACTGGAGGCCCACGTGGGAGATGAATGTAGCTGCCAGCAAAGAACTGCGAGCACATCACATGCCAAGTTTCGGCTGAGTCAATACCAGTGGCAGGCAGAGGACAATGATGAACCAGAAACTGCCTCTCACCAATAACTGGGTGCTGCCATCTCAGCAGGGCCGAGAGCGCAGTGGCTTCCAGAGTGAAGACCCAGAGAGCCAAATCCAGAAGCTGACACTGGTGATGAAGGGATCAAAATTGGCCTGAATCTTCAATTTTGTGGAAACAAAAACCATTGCAACATTTATTGATAGGCTCAATTCTGTGGAAATAAAGACCATTGCAACATTGTCTCAAAATTATATTTGAAAAAAGAAGGGGCTGGGCAGGTGGCTCAGTGGTAGAGTGCTTACCTTGCATGCATGAGGCCCTGGGTTTGATTCCTCAGCACCACATAGCAGAAAAAGCTGGAATTGGCACTGTGGCTCAGTGGTCGAGCGCTAGCCTTGAGCTGAAGAGCTGAGGGACAGCACCCAGGCCCAGAGTTCAGGCCCAATGACTGACAAAAAAAAGAAAGAAAGAAAAAGAGAAAAGAAATTTAGCTGGGTATCGTAGCTGTGGCTTGTTAGCTAGCTGGCTTTCCAAGGTGAACCTCTGTGCAGGAGATGTTACCTGGAGCACTTATGAGTTTCCTTACAACCTCCTTCTCCATGTATGTAATTGCTGGTAGAAGAAGGAGAGATCTAATAGAAAGAGAATATTTTAGATTTACGTATCTCTTTCCTCTTTTTGTTTCAGATAAATACTTTGGGAAGGAAGGTCAGTTGAAGATTTTTTAAAGAATTTTTTAAAAAAATTTTATTTTCTTGTAAAGATGCCATACAGAGGGGTTACAGTTACATCAGCAAAGTAGTGAGTACATTTCTTGTCAAGAATTGTTACCCCCTCCTTTGTTTTTCTTCTACTATTCCTTTCCCCCCCATCTTTCCCCATTCCTTCCCCCCAAAAAATTGTAAAGTTCATTTCCAACATAGTGTCTTGTGAGTATCATTGTTGCAATGGGTCATCCTGTGTCCTTGTTTCAGCATTTTGTTATTTCCCTTTCCCTCCCCAAATTAGATAAACATTTATACAAGATGCAGGGTACCAAAATCAAATACAGTGACAACAGGGATATACCACAGAAGGAAGAACATATAAACAAAAAAATCACATAGTAGTCAGTTGAAGATTTGATTTCCCCCATGTTCTTACTCAACCTTCTTGACTCTTAGCTGTTGGCCACTGTTGCCCTGTGCTGATAACTCACCACATACAGGTCAGGAACATGTGCCTTGTTGCCGGTAGTAGTCTTATTTGAATCACTACTGATCTACTGATACTCTGTGATATTATCATTAATGTGTTCCAAGAATTGTATCAATGTTCTCCTACACACACACACACACACACACACACACACACACACACACACACACACACACACACTTCTATCTTGTGTACCTGCTTAGCCTTCTAGTTCTTCATTGGAATTCATGGTTTTCTCTGCATTTCAGGCATTTGGAAGACCCTCCTTAGCTGTAGTTGCTCTGATCTGTAGACTAGAAACTGTCGCCAGCATGACTAGCTTCCATAAAACTCTGGATATACTACACAGCTTGGTGCTGCTAATGCTTGGCCTACTCCTAGGATAGTACCCTCCTGGCCACTCCTGGAGGGCAAGGGGTCTTCTACCATCTCTGCTTCCAAGTTGCACAGTGAATTTGACTCAGTGTTACCATGACATCAGGATAATTTTATGAGTCTTTCCCCACAATAAACAAGTTATTCTCATTATCTATCCCTTGCAAGGGGAAACCCAAAGGAGAAGCTTTCAGTTTTCACACTTTGCTCTGTGTGACTGTACCTCTAACATAGATTGCTTCAATACCACCCAGTCAATTGGTTGGTCAGCAACTGATTTTATAACCTGGCACATATACACATAAAAGCTGGAAAGTTCTTGAAATTTTCAGCAGTAAAAAGTAAAGGAAAAGAGACTTGATAGGATACTTCGAAAAAATACAGGCGTTAGGGTTATAGTTGGATCAGAACAAGCCTCAAAATTGCAAAATACGGAAACTTTAAGCAAGCAGAAGTGATAGGGAAGAATTTCAGACTACGGGAAAAGAGAAACTCTGAGGAGAATGAACTACATGGACGTTTAAAGGCAGTGGTCCAACTCAGGTGGTTACTGGGCTGCTGGTAGAAGTTACTACATCCACCCTCCTCCATACTGTGAGCTGGAGAAGCAATACATAACAGCCAGGACATGGAGGGGTCAGCCTGGATCAGATGGACCAAAACCTGCCATTGTAAAAGACCAGACAGTAAGTACTTGAAGCAAAAGTAGTCAGATGCAATGTAAATGAACAAGCATGTCTATGTTCCAATAAAACTTTATAAACATAAAAAGATATGAATTTTATATATAGTTCATGTGTTCCTCAAGTATTCCCTCCCCTTTTTTTTTTACTATTTGAGATAACACTCTCACTAGTTAGACTAGGTGGGTCTGGAAATTAAGATCTTCCTACCTCACGATTACAGACATGTGCCACCATGCTCAGCATTTTTATTTCCTTTTTATTTTATTTCCTTTTAGTCAATAATAATGTAAAACCTATTGTTGCTAATCAGAAGATGAGAACATGGCTGTAGGAGTAGGGCTGCTGCTTTCTGATCTATCTGCATGCTGGGAAAACAACCCGGGATATTTAAAAAGCATGCCATAATCATCTTTGTGGCAGGGTGTCACAAAGGCATTCTGGGAACCTAGGCAAGCTCCCGTGTGCTAAATGCCTGCAGAGGTAACATCATTCTGGAGATGGAGAGCTGTCCCAAAGAGCCTCTTTCATTCCATAGTGCAGCTTTCCTGACCCAGAAGAGCTGTGTGAGCAGGGTCATTGTCCCAGGGGGATTATTCCAGACTTCCCTCGAAGTTCTTGTTCACACTCAGAGCCAGAGTGAGCTATGACATGGTAAGGTTGTCTGCCACTAATTCACATGCAAGGGAAGAAAGCTGCTGAAATTGGGGGGGGGATTGTGGGGCAGGGGCAGTGCACTGCTCAGACTTAAACCCAGGGCCTTGTACACGCTAAGCAGGTACTCTGCCACTGAGCTGCATCCCCAGCCAGCTATTATTTCTCTTTTTTTAATTGTGAAAATATTGTACAGAGGGGTTACAATTACATGGGCAAGATAATGAGTACATTTCTTATCAAGCATTGCTGCCTCCTCCTTTGTTTCCCCTTCCCATCCCTTCCCATCTCCCCCCCACCCCCATCCCCCTACCCCCCCAGCTGTTATTTCTTTATGTCTCATTTTCTTTACCTTCCTTACTGTAGTTATATTATCTTTATTTGTTTAATTCTTTAAGCCACTCCTTAACAGACTTTTTCTTTAAAAAAATTTTTATTGGGATTATAAAGGTGATTTACAGAGGAGTTACAGTTATAAACGAATAGTAAAGTTAACGTTAAGTAACGTACAGTTACTTAACGTTAAGTAACTGTAAGTAACGTAACGTTAAGTAAAGTACAGTTATAAACGTTAAGAGTACATTTCTGTCTGGACTATATCACTCCTTGCCTTATTCTCGCTCAGTTTTTCCCTCCCACAAGTTGTGTAGTTCATTTTCAACACAGTGTCCAATGGTACCATTGCTGCATTTGTTCACCTTTGTCCCTCCATTTCTGTGCCTTTTCTTACACTCCCAAAGACATATCAGACTTTTGTTTTCCCTAATGCTGAAATCCAGTCTGCAGACACTATCAGTTGTAGAGACGATATGCAAGTTAGATTACTACCATTACCATGACAAGCTTAACATTTTAGGTAACATTTTAGGTAACATTAAATGCAATGGTTTTTTAAAAAATTAATGAATTTATTTTTTATTTTTATTATTTATTTTTATTATTTTATTTTTATTTTTTATTTTTATTATTGATATACAGAGGCATTACAGTCACATAAGTCGGATAATAACTACATTTCTTTCTTTCTTTCTTTCTTTCTTTTCTTTTCTTTTCTTTCTTTTTTTAATAAGTCATGAGGCTTGACCTCAAGACCTGAGCACTGTCCCTGAGCTTTTCAATTCAAGGCTAGCTCTGTACCACTTTGAGCCACAGCACTACTTCCACTTTTCTGGTGGTTAATTGGAGATAAGGGTCTCATAGACTTTTCTGCCCAGGCTGGCTTTGAACTGTGATCCTCAGCTCTCAGCCTCCTGAGTAGCTGGGACTGTAGGCATGATCACTAGCCCCCAGCTACTGTGAGAGTTTTACTTACATAGTTGCCCTAACTACTTTAACTAGCTTTATCTATAATTTATAGCAGCAGAAGCTCAGACAATGCATACTTTTGGATCTTCATACTGGTAAATATGTATATGTGATGTTGTTGGGGAGATAAGACCTGCTTTTGTTACAACATGATCCCAGTGCATTGTGGCCAGGAGTAGATGACCCTGATGATACTAAAGTAGATTGCTTTATGGAGGTTAGGTAGCATTCATTCACTTGTCCTTTTTTTGGCACAACTTCTATTTTTTGTGTACTTGATATCAAGAGTTGATGTTGCATAAGGCAGACCTGAGCCTCTCCTTCAAGAAGCTTCTAGTCTAGGAGGTTAGTGACCAAGCAACATTAATATTATGGCAGGGGAAATGCAGAGAAGTTGCTGCAGTGTTAGGCAGTATTTCCGGGAGTAGAAGGTTAATATAATTCCCTGTTGTCACTAGGAAACTTTAAGTGCTGGAATTTATCCTACAGGCCACTGGTGTCCCATGATCTTATTACAGAATTTGCAGCTCAAGGGTGTCTTTGAGGTCCCCTGGTTATCCTTTGCCCATCAGTTTGGGACCACGTGGATATCTGCTCCCCACCCCCACCTATTTTTATCCCAGAGGGCAATAAGGTTCAGATCCACACAGTGCAGTTGGCAGATTTCATCCCCAGAGACTGAAGCATGAAGAAGCTCAATGACTTGCCCAAGGACATTTACAGAGTCAGTGGTAGAAATGGGAACAGAACCCAGTCACCTGAGCTGTGTCCAGCTCCCCTTGCCTTCCACATCACCTATGGGGAAATAATCTTGAAGTATCAAATAGCTCTGGTGTTTTGATGAGTGAGCAAGCTTCAGAGCAAATTTGGAGAGGAGTAGGTATCGAATTTCCCTTGCGAGAACTCTTTTGGAAAATACAGGGAGGGTACAGGAAGAATGTGACTTATGTTATAATGAAAGCAAAAATATTTTTTAAGTTCCCTTAGAAGCTAACAAACAAAAGGCCTGGCTATCCATGTCAGCCTAAAGGAGAGCAAAGAAAGAATGAAACATAAAATATTGAGTTTTCCCAACTAGACAAGATGATACCCACAATTTACAGTTTTTAATATAGCTAGTCTAGTGCCTCTTAGTTGTTAAGAGGTTTGAGAGAGTTTTAATTTTTTTGGTAGCAATAGAGATTCACCCCAAGGCAAGCTCTCTAGCATTTACCCATACTCCACTGGAGAGGCACATTTTAAACACAGATATCTATCTATCTATCTATCTATCTATCTATCTATCTATCTATCTATCTATCTATCTATCTATCTATCTATCTATCTATCTACTGATCTATAGATATCTACATCTAGATAGATATAGATACCTATAGATCTATTATCTAGATATACACGTATCCAAATAAATACAGATAGATATCTATAGAGAGCTACAAATATAGACAACTATAAATAGACCCACAGATATACAGTGTGTATATGTGTGTGTGCACACATGCAATCATGTCAGTACTGGAACTTGAACTCAGAGCACTTGGCTTAGCTTTTTATTCAAGGCTAGTACTCTATCACTTGAGTCACATTTCCACTTCTGGCTTTTTGCTGGTTAATTAAAGATAAGAGTCTCTGCCCAGGCTGGCTTTGAACCACGATCATCAGATCTCAGCCTCCTGAGTAGCTAGGGTTATAGGCCTGAGCCACTGGTGCCAGACTTGAACACATATCTTTAAGAATAGTCCTACTTGAGAGTATGGTGAGCTGACTAATGACATATGGTAGATGAAATCACGTTGCTTAAATTCTTGTTGAGATGGGAGCAAATGATACCTGTCTTTGGGAAAGAGGAGCTATGATTCAGTTCTTTATTTGTCAAAAAGAACAAGGAAAAAAGCCTGGCCTGGTTCCTATCCATCTACTGAGCCCTTGCTATCATTTTGATGTGACTGTTCCTCCAAAGATCCAGGCATTCAAGGCCTTGTCCCCAAAGTGATGCCATTGTGAGGTACTTTGGGAAATGGGACCTTGCAGGGAATCCTTAAGTTATCGGGTCATTGTGCTTGTGCCCTCAACAGTAACTGTGCCTCCAAACCCTTCTTCCTTTTCGTTCCTGGCCACAAGGTAAGCAGTGTGCTCTTCCACACATTTTCTATCATTGCCTTGCAGCACTCCCACGGAAGGCCTAGAAGCAATGGGTCTGCTTAATCATGAAATCTCTCAAACTGTGAGCCACAACAAAGCCTTTCTCTTTACAAACTGATTGCCTCATGTATTTTGTCAGAGTGGCAGAAGAGTGATTTACTTCAAACTTCTGTGAGGATGACCCAGGAATGGGCTTTTAAGTGTTAGATTGTGAATTCTAAAAGGAAAGATATTCCTTACAGGATTCGATATTGAGTTTCTTTTTTCTGTCAGAGACTCTTTTAAGAGTAGCCATATGGGTTTCCCTCTATACAGGCTGCAAAACAGTGGCCGGTCTGCTGCCTGGACCTTCTTTGCCACAATGGTACCACCTAGGAAGACTAGGGTTTTTCTTCAATGTTTTATCAAAACTGAAATGAGGTTTTGTGATGGTCCCCTTTCTGTGTCAGGTTCCCTTTATGTGTCTCGGGTAAGGAGTGCTATGAGATGGTAAGACGTTTCTTCTTGGTGTGGCCAAGACCCAAAAAGATGGAGAAAGGGTGAGTCTGCACTCTATTTGAGCTGGCACGGCCTCCATTTCCTCTCCTTGGACATCAGTCCCCCTGATTTGGGGGTCTTCAGATTCAGAATTAAACAGTTAAACACTACTGTTCATGGGACTTCTCAGCCTCCATAGAGTGTGAGCCTATTCCTAATGTCTTTCATACATAGGATAATTCTCTACTATACATATCTTCTTGGTCCTGTTTTTCTAGAGACCCTAGACCAACACCATTCCTTAATATCATTCTGTTTGAAGGAGAAGGAGAATCCAGAGAGGAAAAGCTTTTCCTTTGACCATTCAGTCCACTTATCGCCTGTGTGCTGAAATATTCTAACTACTCAGGAGACTGAGATCTCAGGACTGCCTGGGCAGAAAACTCTGAGATTCTTATTTCTGACTCATCACTATATATATATGAAGAAGCTACTGTGGCATGAATAGGATTCAATTTTCTTTTTTCATTGAAACTTGAAAACCTGAGATCTGCCCACATCTTATCCCGGGAAAAATGGCTGCAGGATGGGGAACTTAAGAAAAAGAAGAGGAATTACACTGACTTGAATTGTGAGGTAACAACTTTGCTTGCTGTAGGCTCAGGGGAGGGGAGAAATAAATGCTACAGGGGTTAACTAGGGGATGTTCTAAGGAACTGTGCCACAGTTTTCTTCTTGGCGCCTCAGGCTGATCTGGAAGTATCACATTCTTTCATTCCTTAGCTTCACTCTCCACCTTCATTTTCAAATAGTAGGCCATTCAGAAAAAGCAAGGTAGTGGTCCTGCCCAGACCATCACATAAATGCCTGGACATTAATGTGCCCTCTGTCAGAGAAAGACTGATGGGAGATACACCCTGCTCTGGCCCGAGACATTTCTGAGAAGAAGCACTAATTGTACTTACTTAACACTGACTTGGACCCAGAGTTCATCCTTCCTTAGCTGTTCAAGGTCAGGAGCCCTTTCTGGCTATGGTAATCTGCACTGACAATCTCTATCAAGAATAAAAGAATAGATTGAATTGGGAAGGATGATCTTACACCTTACTTCATTTTCATGAAGAAACTGAGGTGAGCCAGAAAGGGAGACTTGACTGGACTATGCCAAGATGGCTGGAAGTGGACCCTCACTTCTGTACCTGAACGCCAACTGCCAGCAGCCTCTTCCTGAACTACCCAGCTCCCTGGCTGGTTTGTTCCTGTTGAAGATCTGCTGGGTGGGGAACACAATCGCCTTCACAACTCATCAGGGATGAACCCAGGTCCCTTAGCTGATTTGAGAAAACACTTACTGAGTCGAAATAACAAATCTCAGAACTCAATTCTCCTCTCTGACTTTCAATTGAACCAATGAAAGGAACAAAAAGAGAAATTGAAAGGACCAGTTTTCTGAAGATCACACAATTCACAGCCATCTCCCTCCTAACGGATGGCCTTTTTTAAAAAAAAAAAAAAAAAAAAAAAGGTGATGGTTTCTCTCTTGCCTGTGCAAGCTCTTTCTCTGTGTTGCTGCACATCACCTCTTTTCATGCACACCTGGTGGATGGAGACTGTGGAATGACTAAACAGACAATCCCATTTGCAAGTAGGTAGTTTAGATGCCAGAATATATTTTCCAAAGGAAAGGACGTCATAAGAGGCTTTGGGCTTCCTGGTCTGCCTACAAAGCCTAATTAATCTATCACAGCACTGAAAGGCTATATAATTTCAAAAGGAAACAAAGGCAGGAAGAAGAACAGTTCCAAGACTAGTCATAAAATAAGAAAAACCTAAACAAGAAAGGCTCACCTCAGGCAGACCTTAGCTACACTGCCCAGCTCAGCTCAACAGAGGAAAAACGGTCTGTCTCTCACTCTCTTAAATGAGTGATCACGCCTTGAAATTAGTGACTTCCTCTACTAACAGCAGATACTATCTCTCTCTCTCTCTCTCTCTCTCTCTCTCTCTCTCTCTCTCTCTCTCTCTCTCTCTCTCTCTCTCTTTCTCTCTTTCTCTCTCTCGCTCTCTCTCTCTCTCTGACAGCTGCTCAGATCAGCCAGGCATACATTACTTTCATCTTTAATAAACAGGCTCTCTGAAGTCAGTGGCTGGTCTCCATAGCAACCAGATTAAGTTTTTCCACTGATGTTGGGGCACAAAGAAACGCGAAGGAAGAGATGGTTTTTGCTGAGGAGCTGGAGCTCTGAGATGGCAGAGGAAGGTAGATAGGAGGTATAAAGTACTGGCTTCAATTTCTTGACGAGGCCCCGGGCAACATCCCACTGGAAGACTAAGAGTCATGATTGGTGTATGAGAAACACAGGAATGAGCTGGGTTAGGGAACACAGCATGCACCAAGGCCTAGCACCAAGCTGCTAAGCAGCTATGTGCAATTGGCTCTAGCTTAATTTTTATTTGCTATGTGTTCCTAGCCTGGTGCCACCTGCTGCAGAACTTATTAAGAGTAGGAGACTACAGACAAAGGAGATGTCTCAACAAATACTGTGAGAGAAGGAGGAGGGCAAGAAAGAATTTCTAGAAGAAGTACAATCCCTCCCTCCCTGCAGACAGGAGTAACTACCGCCCACAGCCCCCTTCACCTTCCAGTCTAACCACGCCTCCTGTGTGAGCTCTGCCTGGATGATATTAGCACCATCAATCTCACACCTGGCCAGGCAGAATTAAGTCTGTTGATTGTTCACGGATGCAGCATCCACTGAGCCTTTCACAGTTGGAGACACACAGAATTTCTACCTCCCAGGAGACCTCCTTGGTAGGCTTAACCTGCATGACTGGAATCTGGTTCATTTCCCTATTCCAGGCCAGGGCCCCAACACCCTGCCTTATTCTTGTGTGTTCCCTTAGGCACCTAAGTCCACAGCTTCCTACCCCCAGGTGACTTCTTGCTCTAAAGGAACTAGTTACTCAAAACCACCTGAATAGGATTTTTCCCACTTAATTTCAGCCATTGTCCATGGCAAAAAAAAAAAAATTGTCTATTTCCATGTTCCAGCAGGAGGCTGGGTCCCCTGGGTTACTGATGGACTGTTACCTAAGTTTGTGTGGGCTTCTGAAGACTGAATCTTGGAGCACTAGCCATGATTCTTGAAGCTTCTGGTATCATATTCTTCTTCATTCCCCACAGACCAAAGAGGCTTCCAAATTACCAAACAATAATAACTACACCACCAAAAATCTTATTCCTGAGCCCAAATGGTCCATGATAGATATAGGTAGCATTTGACATGGATTCTGAGGGGCATCCAGGATTTAGAGAAAAGATTGTTCTCTGTCAAAATCGAGATCCTTCAAGAGAGTCCCAGGGTGGTGGCAGGTGACTCATTCAGCAAAGGAAGATGCCGGATGTTCTGGTTGAAAGAATCAGCTCCTGCTAGGCTACCTGTTGCCCCGCCGGACATTTAT
Organism: Dipodomys merriami; assembly: GCF_024711535.1. NCBI lineage: Eukaryota > Metazoa > Chordata > Mammalia > Rodentia > Heteromyidae > Dipodomys > Dipodomys merriami. The sequence continues at coordinate 34,009,998 of NW_027206401.1, read as the reverse complement.
TCCAAGAGTCCTCTTGGACTTGGGTTGTGTAAATATCACCAATAACCATCTAGAGCTCTTAAAATGAAAGAGATTAAAACTAAATACTAAACATACTCATTATTTGCAAAATAACTGAGGCAGGAGGAGTAAGCAGAGACCAGTTCTGAAAGGCTCTTAACAGCCACATGAATAAGTATGAAATTTTTTCATTTTTTTGTTGGTCATGGGGTCTGAACTCTGGGCCTGAGCGCTGTCCCTCAGCTCTTCAGCTCAAGGCTAGTGCTCTACCACTTGAGCCGCAGCACCCCTTCTGGCTTTTTCTGCATATGTGGTGCTAAGGAATCGAACCCAGGGCCTCATGCATGCAAGGTAAGCACTCTACCACCTTCCCAGCCCTTTTTTTTATTTTTTAAACATGGTTTGTTTTTGTTTTTGTTTTATGTAGACAGACTAGCCTAGAACTTACTATTCTTGAATTCTTGATTCTCCTACCTCAGCCTCCTAAGTCCTGAATTACAGATGTGTGCACCACCACGCCCAGCTAAGGGCCTTGGACTTTAAAATAGATAATGTTGAGCTATCGAACAACTGGAGGATAAGCTGGAGGATAATGTGATCAGATGAGGCTGGGAAGCCTACTACACTATTGTAAGCATAGAGGAAGGAGTGGAGGGGTGGGAGTATAAAAAGAGCTGGCAGGCTAATTGCTTCAGGAAGGATGTTATGGTTAATGTGTTCCTCAATAGAAAACTTAATTCTCAACAGTGATGGGAAGTAGGGTTAGGTCATGAGGGCTTTACCCTTGTGAGCAGTTTCATGTTGTCATCCTGAGAGTAGGTTAGTTATCTTGAGAGTAGGCTTATTATAAAAGCGAGTTTGCACTTCCTGCATTCTTGCCCTTCTGCCTTCTACCATGGGAGTGCCACACAAGGACTCTAACCAGATGCCATCTCCTTGTTCTTGGAGTTCTCAGCCTCCAAAAATATAAGCCAAACAGATTTCTGTTGTTTATGAATAACCCAGACTTAGGTACACTGTTATTGCAATAGATGACCAAGGTAAGGGCAGAGAGATTCACAGGCTGTTTGTGCCAAGTGTGCAGTGGTCCCAGTTTCTAGTCTCCTCCGCTTGCATTTCTGATATTGTTTTACTTTCTCCTAGCTTCCCTTGCTTTGCCTTTGCTGCATCTTCTGTGTGTTCCCTCGTGAGTGCTTCCCATGTGCTTTTCCACTGTCACCCTCTCTTTGGTACCATGACCTTTTCCTGATTTCTGCTTTGGTTTGCAATAGGGAGGGAAAGCTGCCCCAGAGAATTCCCTCACTACCATTTTTTGGGGGGAGGTGGGGGAAGGGAGGACTGAAACCAGAAGAGGAACCCTTTCTCTTGTCTGTTGGAAACAAGGAGGCTGATTTTTTTTTTCCATCACAGGAGCAGAACACCGAAGGTTGTCTACATTGGTGGAAGAACAGAAGTGTCCACTGGAGAGTTTATTACTCATTTCTACCCATTGAGTGTGAAATACTCTGGAAGCTTCTTTTGACCCTTCTTTGACCTGAACTACCTCCTCTACTGGTACTTAAAAGCCCACCCTTTAAGCTAGTCATTTCTTTATGTTAATCATTACTTTCTCCTAATGATCTTTCTTTGAACATAAAAATACTCCTGGGAGGGAAAATCCTGTGGCTTCCCAATGCCTTAATGCAAATCAAGGATGGAAGGAAAAAGCTCAAAAAGGTTTTTAAACTCTTCTGCTATGATTGGAGTACAAATCTAATTTTGACTGGGTACAGAATTAACTTTATTTAAATTAAAGGAATTTTGATGTCCATTTTGTTCCTTTCTTTTTATTTTTTATATTTTCCACCAAAAATATTAAAAAGAATAAAATATATAATAAAATATAAAAAATAAAAATATTTTTTAAAAGTCTTACTTGTATAGCACACATCCTGTGATTGCTCCTATAACTACCTATTAAATGTATTTCCAAGACCCCATGACCACCCTGTACCTCTTTGAGTCTATATTCCTCCAATAATAACCACTTTTTTGACTTACATGACCATGGATGAATTTTATCTATTCTTAAATTCCATATAAATGGAGTCATTCAGAGTCTTGGCTCCTTGGATTCAATATAATTCTTTTGAGATGCAAACATATTGCATGTATGAGTAACCTTTCCCTTTATAATGATGCATAGTACTCTTAGTATTGAGCTTTATTTAAAAAAAACTGCCAAACATATCTGCAAAGCAATTATATCTTCTTTGGTTTGGTTGGAGCTTTTTGTTTGTTGTTTGTTTGAGATAGACTGACCATGTGAAGTCTGAGAGAAGAACTTCCTAAAAGGAATCAACTACCATCAGACAGTAGAGATGGAGGTTGAGCAGCCAAGAAATTGTTACATGTTCATATGGCCTAGCTTTCAAAGCATTTACTTCACACAAATATGTTAATCGTGATAGAAGAGAAGAAAGAAAATAGGCCAGTCCTACAGGGTGAGCAGGGAAAGGGAATTTGAAATTAGCAATCAACTTGAGCCAATGTAGTGATCTATATTCCCAAATGAATTTAAGGAAGATAAGAATATTCAAGGCTGGGGATATAGCCCAAGGGTGGAGCCCTTGCCTCCCATGCGTGAATCCCTAGCACAGTACCCTTGCCCCCCTACCCCCCCCCCCACAAAATTATGTGACTCAAATCTTCCTAATTTGTTTGCATTTTCAGCAAATTCTGTATCACTCCAGGATCCCCTTAAATTGTGGTCAAGCCCAACTGAAAGAATCCAGAGTAGAAGTGGTAGAAGGTAGAAATCTCAAAAACTAGTGCAGACGGTCTCAGAGCTTCTGAAAGGCCTAAGAAAAGACCTGAGACTTAGGGATAATTTTAATGCTCAGTTCAGGATGCAGCTACATCTTTGGCAGCACTTGTACCCTCAACTAAGATCTCTCTGAGCCTTCAGCTTCTGCTGTTTCAAATTACAAAGCCATCAAAGTAAAATTGGAAGGAGAGAGAAAGAGACAGACAGACAGATAGAAAGAGACAGACAGAGTCTACATGAGGGAACAAGAAAGAGCAGAAACAAGTAATTACTCATGGTAGCTAGGAAATTAAGAAAATGTCTGCATTACCTGAATTTGGCCAGCCTGGACTTTTGGAGCACACATTTTTTTACAATAGAAAGAGAAGTGGTCTAGAGTCAGGTTTGACAAGAACTCACAAGACTCCAGGTAAGTCACAACCTTCCTTTCTCCACTTCCTCCCCTGTAAAATGAAAGGGGTTGGTTAAAAAGCACTGAAGTTTGGTCAGTTCCATGAGCACATGCATTTGTAAATAAATTCTTTATTCATTAGTCAATAATGAAAGTAAAGAAATGATTCATGGCCTGGTGCTAGTGGCTTATGCCTGTAATCCTAACTGCTCAGGAGGCTGAGGATTACAGTTCTAAGCCAGCCCAGGCAAGAAAGTCTGTGAGACCCAATAACCATGTAGAAAAAGCCAGAGGCAGGCTGGGAAGGTGGCTCAGTGGTAGAGTCCTTGCATACATGAGGCCTGAAAAAAGCAGAAAAAGCCAGAAGTAGCACTGTGGCTCAAGTGGCAGAGCACTGGCCTTAGAGCTGAAGAGCTGAGGGACAGCACCCAGGTCCAGAGTTCAGGCCCCACAACTAACAAAAATAAAAATAAAAAAGGAAAGAAGGAAGGAAGAGAAGGAAGGAAGGAAGGAAAAGAAAGAAAGAAATAACTAGAGGTGGAGCTGTGGCTCAACTGGTAGAGCATTAGTTTTGAGCAAAAAAAAAAGCTTAGGGATAGCTCCTAGGCCCTGAGTTCAAGCCCCAGGACTGGCAAAAAAATTCCAACAAATGAATCACATTATCTGCTCTGACACATCTTCCCTGATGCTCCATCAAAGATCAAATACATAATATAGAGCATCTCATCCACAAAACCATTCTCAATCTCCAAGTTATATAGCCTATAATTAGTAGAATCTATTTTGCCATAATTGAGCAGGGAAGTTCTAGGGAAAAAATTATACCAAATTTCACTAAATGTACATTCATTTCAAACAAGATGGTCCCTAAATCTACCAGACCACTGGAGCTGACATGCTGTTCCAATTACATAACGTGAGTACCTTCCATCTCCTTCCACTTTAGATGAACTGACTTGCTAGCCATGGGTCTAGCCCATTATCATTTATTTTCTTTGTGGTAAGCGACAAGCATGTCTGAATTAGTTTAATTACTTTAATATGTGGTTGCTTTTAAGGATCAAAAATTTGTGACCATTCCTTCCAAGGCAACCTCAACCCACAACATGTGGACTAAATCTCCATTTTCATCTCTTTGTTTTTCCAAATGACTTCATTTTTTTGTTGTTATTAATGCTAACTCAACTAAAATTTCAGATTTTACTAAATGATATTTCTGCTTATTTTCTTGACCAAAAATTTATTTCATTTTGTGTCCTACCATTAAACAACATAATTCTAATTCACTAAAAATTGCCAATAGTGAGCTCTTTCTTCTGTTCAAGCTAAACAATGTCCTTGTCTGACCAGCATCCCAAGAAATAGTACCCTGACCTCCTCTGCTTCTGTCCTTCTCAGAAGAAGCCAGTCCAAGCCATGCTGCTGATCCACGTGAATGTAATTTGAGCAGTTTGAAAATGTGCAAACACATTATTAGCGACATGTTTAAACAGCACCTTTCCCTTTGGTGTTCATAATCCTTTAAAGTTATGATATAATTACTCCTTCCAACATCCCTTGAAAATATATGTGGCATAGCAGGAATTAGATCTGTCAAGAAACATGACAGTTATGAATAAATAGAAGGTATTTACTATGTCTCATGTAGGATCTATATATCCCTTAGCTCTTTCAAAAACAAAGCTGTGTACCCATGGCTCAGGCCTGTGATCCTAGCTACTCAGGAGGCTGAGATCTGAAGATTGTAATTCAAAGCCAGTATGGGCAGAAAAGTCTGTCAAACACTTATCTCCAATAAACTACTTAGAAAAAGCCAGAAGTGCTACTGTGGCTCAAGTGGTAGAATACTAGCCTTGAGTGCAAAGAGGCTCAGGGATAGTGCCCAGGCTCTGAGTTCAAGCCCCAGGACGAAAGAGAGAGAGAGAGAGAGAGAGAGAGAGAGAGAGAGAGAGAGAGAGAGAGAGAGAGAGAGAGAATTTCAGGCAACTTACAAACTAATATATACATCATAAAATGGGAAGGTAACCAGGATGGAAGGAAAGAAAACTCTTCCCAAACAAGAAAAGAAGCCTTAAAAGGAAGTGTGATAGGCTTAATTATATAAAAATCTTAAAAGTTCTAGCTTGAAACTCAAGCAGAAGGCCCACATATACAAGGTTAGCATCCACATCTGTAAAATAACTTGCACCTGGGCCAAGAATGTGACTTAGTGACAGAGTGTTTGCCTAGCATGCACAAAGCCTTGGGTTTGATTTCTCAGTACCACATAAACAGAAAAAGCCAGAAGTGGCTTTTTTTAATGAGCTAGCCTTGAGCAAAAGAAGCTCAGGGACAGTGCTCAGGCCCTGAATTCAAGCTCCAGAACTGGGAAAACAAAACCAAAAACCAAAAAACTTGTACCTTGATTCATATAAAATAGCTACTCAAACATATAGGTTGTAAAAAGAATGTGTTGATCAGGCTTAAAGAAGAAATACAAATATTAAAAGATGTTAAGAAAAAATGTATAGCTCTAATTCCCACAGAAGCATCAAATTGAGACAATATGACAATTTTTACTCAAGTAGCAAAAGTAAGAAATAAGTAGAAAGAGATTTAATATTGTCCTGTATGAATCTGATAGATTAGTATGTTTTTCTGCTGCAAATAATGCTGCAATAAGCATCTTAATATATATGTATCTATATATGCCTTTTAGAAAACACACAAATATTTTTGTAAGATAGATTTCTAGAGGCAAAATTGAGATGAATGTTATGTGCATTTTAAAAACTGATAAGTAATACAACTTACTGCCTTAAAATATTGTACTGTGTTACACCTACACATGAAGCATCTGAGCACACTCATCCCTATGAGTGCATATGGCTCAACCTCTCTGAACACTTGTGCTAGAATTAAATCACCACTGTAATGTTGAAAACTTAATCCAACTTGAGAGGAGTTAGGGTTAGACAAGACTAACAGGGTCAATATTCATGACTGAATATTGGTGGCTCTACAAGACAAAGATTAACACACACACATGCACAAGCATGTGTGCACACATGCACACCAGATATGTGTTCCCTCTTTCTCACTATCGGGTGCTCTGTGCCACCTCAGACATCTGCCAATAAGGCCATTACTAGATGTGGCCCCAGAAAAATGTTGATGCACACCATTAAAAAAAAAGCCAATTTCAAACTACATGATCCTACTTACATGACATTTCAGGAATGACCAAAATTTAAAAATGGAGAAGAGATGAGTGATTGTTGAGGCCTAGGATTGAGGCAAGAAGTGAATGTGCCCCTAAAAGATAACATAAAGGATACCTATGATGCTAGAATTGACTGTGGTGATCAGTATCTGAAACTACACATGATAAAAACTGCATAGAACACACACACACAAATGAATACAAATAAAACTGGGGAAGACGAGTGGAGACAAATGGATTGGATCAGTGTCGGTATCCTAGTGGTGATATTATTCTGAATTTTGCAAGAGACTACAATTGCCGAGACCCAGGGAAAGGACACATGAATATATTCACCACATCTCTGGTTCCATTAAGACCATGGAAATGGATTCCCCAGCAGCACTTGTACTCTCCAGAGGAGATACTCAGAGCTCTTCAAGGATCTTGGGCTTTCCCCTTTGCTAAGTGGTACTTTGCTACTGGAAAGGGATCAAGTCACTTGCTCTCTCAATATCTCGCTGTCTGTTTACTCTCCCACCTATGCTGATGGCTTGCATTAAAGTGATATTGCTACATGCAGATTACTAATGGCCTTGCCCATCATTTTAATCTTTCTGTCTTCACAAGGGTATCTTTTAGTTCTGCAAACACATCAACTCAATCCCAAAATTCAGTTTTTTGAATGGATGTAGCTTCTAGCATCAATTCCCTGAGTAAAGCATAAACAAGAGACAGGTGGTATCTTAGGCTGAAAGTAGGATAAAGAGAGGGACCATTTAGGGCTGGGAAGGTGGCTCAGTGGTAGAGCGCTTGCCTTGCATGCATGAGGCCCTGGATTCCATTCCCCAGCACCACATAAGCAAAAAGAAAAAAAAGCCGGAAGTGGTGCTGTGGCTCAAGTGGTAGAGCGCTAGCCTTGAGCTGAAGAGCTGAGGGACAGCGCCCAGGCCCAGAGTTCAGGCCCCACGACCAGACCCCCCCCCCCAAAAAAAAGAGAGGGACCATTTACAGTGGTATAGGTGGGGTAGAGCGAAGTCACAACACAGAGGGCAATAACCATTACTAGGGTAGCATTACTACCCCAGACTTCAGGAGGAGGGTCATGTGTGGAAGGCCCTATAAAGAAACAAAATGAGCTGGACTGTTAGTAGCTCCTGTCTGTAGTCCTAGCTATTAAGGAGGCTGAAATCTGAGGATCACAGTTTGAAGCTATTCCAGTCAGGAAAGCTCATGGAACTCTTACCTCTAACTAACCACCAAAAAGTCAGAGGTATGCAGCTGTGGATCAATTGGTAGAGTGCTAGCTTTAAGCAAAATAGCTCAGGGACAGTGCCCAGGCCCTGATTTCAATCCCCAGGATTGGAACATACACAAGGACATGGGAGTGCACACGTGTACACACACACACACACACACACACAATAAAGACATTCAGTACAGTGTCTCAGATAGCTTATGGCAACCTGAGGAAGAGATAGGGGAATAAAACCTCTCCTTGCCAGGTCGCGATCTTCTCCAAGACAGCCACCAGATAGAGAGGAAAGCTAGATGAAAAAAATGTAAAAGTCTTTTTTGTTTAGTAACTATTTTACTTTTTCTTCTTCTTACTATCTTTAAGTAGCTGCACAAAGACGTTTCCATTTAACAAAGCACCTTATGAACACAATATCTCATGATTAATGTCACCCCTTCCAACATTCTCTCCCATCCCAACTCTCCCCTCCCCCTTCCTTTTCATTCTTCTAATTTGGTAGGCTATACATTGGGTTCTTTTTTTTTTTTTTTTTTTTTCTGGTCATAGGGCCTGAACTCTGGGCCTCAATGCTGTCCCCCAGCTCTTCAGCTCAAGGCTAGCACTCTACCACTTGAGCCACAGCACCACTTCCGGCTTTTTCTTCTTATGTGATGCTGAGGAATCGAACCCAGGGCCTCATGCATGCAAGGCAAGCGCTCTACCATGGAGCCATCTTCCCAGCCCCTACACTGGATTCTTGCCTGCATTCCCTTCTTCTTCTCCAAAGTCTTTAGCACAGCAATGCCAGGAGTATAACTCTAAACAAACTGAGTATGATATGCTCAAGCAAAACAGGTACTTGGATGGCTCCGGAGATGAAAGTCTGGGCTCTTATATAAATCTGACAGCTCTCAGCACAGAGAGGAGCCAGGTAAGTGAATGAGATGACTCAAACAGATAGAATGAGGAAAGGTTGAGCCTGAGGAGTTCCAACATTTAAAGGTCAGGTAGAAGTAGAAATGCTGGCAAGGGGACACAAAGAGTAAGTCAGGGAGGAGAAAGGAAACTCTGGAGCTGAGGCAGCTTAAGTATCATAAAAAAAAAACCCACTATTTTTTTTCCAAAGAAGGGAGAGTCCACTTTGTCTAACAGGTCCAAGAATAGGGAAACTGGGAAGTGGACGGGAGATTTAGGGATATCGATGTTTCAACAGAAATAGTCTTAAGAGAGTAGGAAAGGAAGCCAGCTGGGGAAAACTAACAAGTAAACAGATGTTGAAAAGGGCAAATGATGACTTGGCACAACTCTTTCCCTTTGTCTGTGAGAAAAAAAAAGGAGAACTGGAAAGAAAATTTGGACTCCAGGGGTGGATATTTTTACTCTGTGTTTGTTGGTTTATCTATCTGTTTATTTTTAGAATGGGAGTGATGAGACTATAGTTAGATGCTGAGAAAAAGAACTCAGCAGAGATGAGCAGGTGAAAGATGGGAAAGAAGATAAGTAGCAAACATCCCTTTTCAGAAGAGGCTGGAAGCCAATGCGTGGGGAAGACAGGCATCACTTCTGTTTTGCCAGAGGGAAAAGCAAAGAGTAGGTGCAAGAGCAAACTGGCAGGAAGAAAGCGCTCCTCTTTTCTTTTCTTTTTTTTTTTTTTTTTGGGTCCGGTCGTGGGGCCTGAACTCTGGGCCTGAACTCTGTCCCTCAGCTCTTCAGCTCAAGGCTAGCGCTCTACCACTTGAGCCACAGCGCCAGTTCCGGCTTTTTCCTTTTTGCTTATGTGGTGCTGAGGAATCGAACCCAGTGCCTCTGGCATGCAAGGCATGCGCTCTACCACTGAGCCACCTTCCCAGCCCTCCTCTTTTCTTTTGTGGAGTAAAAGGTACTTTCTGAGAGTGACAGATGAGATTGGAGCTCAAAACTTGGGAAGTCGATAAACTTTGAAATGGTCATTTGAGAGACTGGAGGTGAAGGCTAAGAAACAGACAATGGGATTTTCTTTAGTGGATGTGACCTGAGGGTTGGTAGCTATGATGACCAGAGCAAGATAGTAGACTTAGGGGGAGGTAGGGGGGGGTCTCCCCAGTCATGAGTCACTCCTCTTTTAGAATTTCCCAAGAAGAGACTTAAAAAAGTACAGGTTGACTTCTGGGATCTTTCCACCCTCCCCTTCTTCCCTCCCCCACCCTGTCTCCCCAGGAGGTTTCCACAAAAGACCCAAACAGGGCGGTGAGTTTAAGATACTGGCAAGGTGGTCATGGACACATTGGACATAGAATCTAACATGGCTGCAAAGAGAAACTGAGTCAGGTAATAGATGCAAAAAAATTACAATGGCCAGACCACTGAGGGTTTCAGTTTGGCAAGATGCAGAGCAAGCAGACTGGAATGATTAAGGAGTTATACTCAGATGGGAGATGGGAGGGAGGTCAAGGTGTGTCTGAGAAGTAGGTGCTGGAGGTGATACAGAAGATTAAGGAACTGAGAGGTCAGAGTGTTGACTAGGTAAGCCATGGATGCAGTGACATCTCGCATGAGGGGAAGTTAATGTTAAGAGTTAGGAGGCAAATTGCTGGAGTATGAAAGGAGTGTCCAGGACACTAATAGATAAGAACAATAAAACTTGAACTTTGCAGCAGCAGACACTTTTTAGGCAGTGTCTGAGGCTGTATCAGGGAACAAGGAGGCCGCCATCTTATTTCCTGATCTAAGGCAGGGAAATGGTGGCTATCCAGGGAAGTGAGGTACCAGGGGTGGAATTATTTTCCACCCTTCTATCTGTATATGTTCAGATGCAGATAGAGATAGCAGCATTGACCAAGAATAAAGAGGGGAAGATGTCAACTGGAACAATTTTGGGTCACGGATTTGAAAAGAATTGCCATTAACATGATTTCAAAACCAATGTCTAGGCTCAGAAAGCGTGATGCCTACTTCTCAAAGGTCTTCTAGATTTACTCCAACTCTCATTGTCCTTCATTTTCAATGGTGACCCTGGTTGGCGGGGTTGGGGGGGAGGTGTGGGGAGAGGAACAGGCTGGCTCTACAGAACAATGCCTAACCAGCAGGATTTTCTCTATGCTCAGGGCTGTCCTTGGGATTCTTTGGTTCCAGCTGCTGTTTGCTGAGCCTGGCATGTTGTTTACTTTTGTCTCATTATTTCCTATTTTGCCAAACACTGTGCTTTAAAATAATCCCCACTACCCTCAAAGATGGCTTTTTAGGCCAGTGTTCACTGGGTAGTTTCCTGTGTCACCTCTCAACACATCATTTGACCTTGTACTTCATGGTGTCCTCCAGAGGTTCTCTCTGTGTTATTCTATTATCTCTTCATGTCTACTGGGCTTCCATACTCTGACTTCACTTATGCTAAATGTATCTGAAGTAATGAATGAGGTTAATAGACATCAAAGGGCCTCCCAGGTCACCTACCAGGTATGTGACAGTGTGACTAATGTCTGTTAATAAAAGAGGACTAAGCTTTTAGAAATTGTATCTGTACCTAGGATAGTAAACATATTCCATAGTTATCATTAAGAAGAAAACAAAAGCCAACCTGGACGTGGTGGTGCACACTTGTAATCCCAGCACTCAGGAGGCTGAGGCAAGGGCTAGAAATGTGTCTAATCATAGAGAAAGCTGATGATCTGGGCAACCAGGCCAGGTTTCGAGAACAACTTCATGGACCTTTTAGTTTACACTCTTAGTGACATAGTACATAAAGGATAGTTAACCATTGCGGGTAGAGATTTCCTTCTAGATTATAAAGCTACATAATGTCAGAGCCCCCCTTCTCCATATTGGAGCCCCATTTTAGAACCTAGGTAGTTATGCCTAATGGAAAATGCACAACCTATACCTGTTTGGAAAGTATTTTGCTATTGCTATCACCTAAGGTAATTGCCTTTTCCTCACTACTACAACTTCAGTTGGCTCCATCAGAGTCAAGTCTCATATTCTTCAATTGTAGGAAGAGATTTCTACCTTGCTCCTTCCCCTGTTACATATAAACAAGTAGACACACATAGCCTGTGCCTCCATAGCCTTTTAGAAACTTGCAGGGAATCAACTTATGATGACACTGTTGGCTAGAAGAACAGAATAGCAAGGGGGAAAGTGGATTGACGCACTTGAGCTGCTGATTCAACCAGCTCTGGACTCCACCTAACCTCTACAATTTCAGTTCAGTAAAGTAACATAATTACTTATATTTAAGTGACTTCCATACAGCTGTCCCTGAATACATGCACATATCTCCTAATTGGCCGGAGCTGTGTAATTAAGAACTCTGCAGAAATAGATGGGTCTTTAGGGGTCATTTCCGCCAATCATTTCTTCATTCCTCTTAGTCTGATTCCAAGCTGGGCTATGAGTTAGCTTTCTATCATTTCATTAGCTTTTCCTATTTTCTCAAACTCTCAGAAATCCATTTTTAGCCCTCTGAATACAACATTTACTTCAGGCTGGAACCAAATCTACCTAATACTTTCAAAATGAAAACAAACAAAAAACAACAAACAACTGTCTCAGGTTGGCCTCAAGAAGGTTATTAAGTAGGGAAAACATGCACTAGAGTAATTTTCTGGAATCAACAAAGTTCTAAGAAGCTCGTTCTTTCTTCTTTTAATTACATCTGAATTTTCCAGCCAATATTTCCTCAAGATTTCTTTTTGTATTTTACCCTCATTCTCCTCTTTCTTTTTTTTTTGGGGGGGGGGGGGTCCTGTACTGGCGCCTGAACTCTAGGCCTGGACGCTGTCCCTCAGCTCTTCAGCTCAAGGCTAGTGCTCTTCCACTTGAGCCACAGCGCCACTTCCGGCTTTTTTCTTTTTGCTTATGTGGTGCTGAGGAATTGAACCCAGGGCCTTGAGCATGCAAGGCAAGCGCTCTACCACTGAGCCACCTTCTCAGCCCCTCATTCTCCTCTTTCTAAATCTTTAAATACATGTATTTAGATTGTTTCATGCTCTCTCATATATTATTGGAGTTTGGTTCTTTTATTTTTCCTTTTGATTATTTTTTTCTCTATATTTAGATAATACCCATTCAACTGTCACCAAGTTCACTAATAAGTTCCTATGTTGTACTGGTTTTACATGTCACTTCCTAACATTATTGAATGTTTCCATTTAAAGTATTTGATCTCTTGATTCTATTTGTCTCTTTCACAAAATCCATATCTCTCTTAAACTGTCTCATCTCTTTACTTACTGTATGAGTATTTTCCCATAGACAAAAATCCTTGTTCAGTCTAACAAGTGGATCATCTATGATTCTGTGTTTGTTGCCATTTTTTTCCTTTCCACTATAGGTTACAACTTCCCACTTATTTGTTGTTGTTTTTTTTTTGGTTCTTTTTTTAAAATTTTTTAAATTTTATTTTATTTGTGAACATTCTGTACAGAGGGGTTACAATTACATTCCCACTTATTTGTATAACTGAACTATTCTTAAATTTTTATTTCTTAAAATTTTATTTGCACAACTTAACTATTCTTAAATTTTTACTTGAGGATAATAAGAGAGTTGAGCTCTGCCTCTGAGGAAAGCTGACTTTTATTCTAGCAAGCAGTGAAATTGACTTGCATAGTATCTTGATCCTATGGAGCTACAACATCCAATACAACTTCTGTGATGCCAGAAATCTTCTAGAATTGTGCAGCCCAATACAATAGTCATTAACCATATGTGATTATGAGTCTTGGAAATGTGGCTAATGTGACTGAGGAACTGCATTTTTATTTGTATTTTATTTTATTTTATGACTGTTTTTCATTCCTTGTGCATTTTTGAATATTTTCATTATCTTTAAGTAGTTGTACAAAGGATTTGTCATGCAAAAGCAGTTTATGAATACAGTGTGTCTTGATCAATGTCATTCCTTTCAACCCCTCTCATTAATTGTATTTGATTTTAAAGATCATGTGTGCTTAGAGCTGTATTGAATAATCCATCTAGGAAGACTTATTTTTAGGCTTTGGTATTGTCTTTATTCTTAAGAGATAATCATTAGTCCTTAGAAGTAGTCCTTATGCCAACTTTTGTCTCCTCAATGGAAAGCCCTAGACATTTTTTAGACTTCTATAACGTGTGGGAACTTGAACTGTAAACTCCATCTGCCCAGCCTTGAAGCTGTTATTTTCCCCTGGGCTCCTTGCACTTACCCTGCAGATGCATAGCTCAGGAGCAAGAGATGTTTGTACATAAACCTGGGAGTTCCCTCTAAGTCTCCCTTCTTTGTGGGATTCCTTCCTCCCCACTGATGTGGAATCCCCAAACTCCAACCTCTGTCTCCTCAATGCAGGCTCACTGACAATTCCTGCTCAGATTCAAGCTCTGTCCACCAGTTAAGTGGGTACTGCTGTCCAAGGCAAAGCCAGATAAATGTGGTTCTCATTCCCTTTTGTAAAGGTTATGTCTGCACCAGTGTTTGTCTGCAGAGCCAAACTATGTTGGTTATTTTCCAGGGCCTTCAAACAAACAGGTTTTGTTGTAATTATCTTGTTTTAAATTCTTTATTATTGTCTCTGGCAGAAGATGCAATTTCCTCTGCCATTAACAAAAACTGGAACTGATTAGAATGGCTCAAATTATACATTAAAATACTGGATTTGGTGGGAAACCTGACCTACCTTTTCTTCCTAACATACTCTTCCATCTTTCTCCACACCAAAATATTGTTCAGTACTTGCTCAATGTGTTCTAAAAACTTTCTTGAAGGAGTCATACTTTGAAGCATTGTCAAGCTCATCATAATTTAGAGTAGATGATCCTTTCCTAAAAGTAGGTTTTGATATGCAGTAATGAGAAAGAAGGTATTATCTGTTTTATAAATATAAATAGTAGAAAACCTGACATGATTTTGGCTTCGGCAAAAGGTAAGAGAATTTACCGATTAACCTAAGTTAAAATTCCATGTCAGAGTGGGCTCCAAGCATAACTGGATTTAGGACTTTGTATTACTAGAACACAAGTATTTATTAGCATATATTAATTGTACAAAATATAGAATTCTAGTAGGGTAGCAGTGGCTCATGAGGATTACAGCTCAAAGCCTGCCAAGCAGTCAAAATTTGAAAGGTTCCTATCTCCAATGAACTAACAAAAAAAAGGCAGGAAGTGAAGAAAGCCAGGCCCTAAATCTCTAAGTTCAAGTCCTGGTATAGGAAGGGAAGGGAAGGGGAGGGGAGGGTTGGGTTTTATGGTAACATTTACTTACATACCTGTAACAAAAGCACAGATGTTTTTGCTGTTTTGTTTCCACATTTCAGTTCTACCTAATGCATTGTCAGAACTAAGCTCAGCCTCTATGAGTATGGTAGATATTTCAATCTTGCATCTGCTCAGGTGGCAGACACAGAGAAATAACTAAGGGCCTTCTTCTAAGAAGAGCCCCTTCCTCCGTTCCCATCCTGCCCCCCTTCCTATGACAAACTACCCCAGACCCCTGCCCCACCTGACTTCACTCTCTCTGCCTAATAAAAGGAGACCTCATTGTCTCTCCAGTCTGCCTGGAAGACTCTGGCATCCCCCTCAGGCTTTTACATCAAATCAAAGTCTGTGGGTCTGGTGAGTTTGCTTTCTGTCCTTTCCTTATTCTGATACCCTCATGACTCAGCTTTCTTACAGAACAGAAGAAAACGTCACTGCTTCTTGAAGCCTCTGCCTAGATCAATCATGTGGCCATGAGGTAGAGTGTAATGATTGGTTGGGTAAGGCTCACAGGCTCCACCCACATGTGGGGGTCGGGTAGTTGGGGGGGGCGGGGAAGTTGCCCTGATGAAAATCTCGGTTGATTTTTAGTTTCTAGAAGGGGACAGAAACCACAGAAGCTTACTGAAAGGGATATTGGAGGAGAATGGAAGCTGGGGTCCCTGGATGGGGTTATATGCTTACAAATGAGAGAACAGGGGTACCTAAAAAAGAAATGCTGACTGATCCCTTTTGCACTTAGCCTCTTGGCTCAGGTCTGCTGGCCGCGGGTGCCCCGCTGTCACTGCTTCATGGGTAGCGTGCTTGGGGACCTGCAATGAGTGAAATCCATGAAATTTGGATCCCGCAGCGGTGTCTTAAAAAGGTATCAGGTGGAGAACAGCTTTTAATGCAGAATCCAGTCCTCCAATTAGAGGCTTGTTCCACTTGCTAAATTTGGTTTGGGTTAAATGCCCACTGGCCTCTTGTGCTTATAGCATTTCATCATTTGGATGGATACAGGCAACCAGCCCCTCCCCCTGCTTTCTAAAGGTATACAATCTCTACAGCACTGGAGAGGTATAGGGTTCCTTTTCACACCCCTCAAATTCTCACAGTAAGGAAGCAATCCAATGGAAAAAGACGTCAAAACCAAGTACAGCAATGTCCCAGCATGTTCACCTGGCTTGACAACACATCTTTCCAGTCTGTACTAACCAACAGCTTTCTGGTTGAGGAAAGACATTGCCTTTTTACTCCCCATGCAGTCCTTATTGGTTGCTCCTAAGCACCTTATAAAATTGAACCTGATCACTTTATGTAGCACAAAGAAATTACTTTCCTCAGTCATTAAGAAGGACTCTGATTTTTCAAAGCAATATCTACAATTTCTAGAATCTCACATTTTTCTATCATAAACATGCCTAGTTTGGGGCACACTAGAAAGAAAAATAAATAAGTATATCTAAATTTTAAGGGCTGAGGACATAGCTCAGGAGTAGATAGATCATCTGCCTACACGCGCGCGCGCACACACACACACACACACACACACACACACACACACACACACGCACACGCACGAACTCACACACAACCCTGGGCTCAATCCTAGCTCTGAAAATGAATGAATGAATAAATGGATGGATGAAGTTTAGGGAAGCCTACACAGTTTTCCAGCCTTAGAAAATCCCTCGCTGGTGATGGCTCCCTCCCATCCTCACCCCTACTACCCATGTCTTCTCTTTCTCTGCCACCCAGGGCCCTGAGGACACATGATGCTTGCTTCTCATGCTCCACTTTGTTTCCCCATAAGATTACTGGTCAGGGGTTGTAATCTTTGGTTTGCTGGGACATTGCCTAGACAGTTTCTGTGAGCCACACTCTGGACTCTTCATTATTCATGAGCACCCAGAGGTCCAGTTACCAGCAATGTCCACTGCAGGAGCCAGACAGAAACTTGTTCAGCCAGTTTCCTTCTTTCCCTGAACTGTTCCAAGACTGACATACTCAGACTGACAAAAACACCGAGTGTTTCTGTGTTCCCAGGACTGAATCTCCCCCACCCTCCTCCGCCACCACAACAAGCCTGGCTCTGTTACTGAACTCCAATTCTCATTTCCACCCCATCCCCCAACTCCCTTAGCTACAAAGCTATGGACCATCAAGTTTTAATGCAGTGTTGAGTTGTTGATTAAAACCGCCTGTTATTTGCTGAATGTCAAACAACATATGACAATAAAGTGGGTATAAAATATCAGAAAAACAAATGTGGACTTGCTTCTGCACTGGATGCAAGCACAGAAATGGCCGATCTTTAAAAGCTTCCATGTCTTGGAGCATTAAAATTGATGATGGTGATTAGGTTGCCTTTCAGGGCAGCAAAATCTGTATAACTGAATCCTCATGGGCTTAGCCATTTTCAGCCCAGGCATATTAACTTGGCGGCTGGCTGTGAGCTGCTTTTGTGTATGTAGGCACACACACACACACACACACACACACACACACACACACACACACACACAGTATTTAGCCATGAGTGCAGTCACACACACACACACACACACACACACACACACACACACACACACACAGTATTTAGCCATGAGTGCAGTGGGCCCCAAATTAAAACCATATTTTGTTAGCACCACATGTTCTAGCCTTGACAGTATTTATCAAAGGGGACGCTGCTGGATTTATTGGAAGAAATACACTTCACCAGGGTCTGGCAGACTCAACCCCGGCAGTGAGTTGTTATTTTTATCCATATTGTTGATGCTGGCTCAGGGCTGTTTACTGGCTGTGGGCACTGCCTGCTACTGCTACCTCCTGCTGATCCAAGCCTGCAGGCCTGTGTGCAGCCCTGCCTCAGGGGATGTCATTAGTTCCTGGCCACACTGTCTTCAAGGCCTGTATATGTTCCCTTTTTTTCTGTGAAGTCTTTGCTCCATAAACCCAAGGCTGTTTCTTCTGCCTTTGATCTCTCTGGTCTTGGTCTGGAGACGGGCAGCAGGACAATGGGGTCTGTGGCAGAGATGGAGGCCCTGAATCTGCATTTCAGCAAGATCTCTACAGAATTTGTGGCACCTAGAAATGTGAGAGCTCTGCTCCACCTTCACCTTCTCTTTCTGTAGGAGTCTTCAGATGTAGTCCAAATGTACATAGATGATTTGGGTTGCTAAAATGGTGGATGCTATGCTAGAGTAATACTGTCATCAGTGGACAGGGATGCTTCTGGACAACCCAAGGAAACACTGGCCCAAATGTCAAGATTTTCTCATGTGCAGCCCGGCCATGCACAATGACATAGACATGTAATTCCAGCTTTTTGGATGTTAGAATCTGGGGGACAGAGAGTTAGAGGCTAATCCTGGCAAAGTTAGCAAGGACCTATCTCAAAAATAAATAAATAAATAAATAAATAAATAAATAAATAAATAAATAAATAAATAAATAAATAAATAAATAAATAAATAAAAGGGCAGGGTTGTGGCTTAAATGGTAGACCACTTGCCTGGCATTTGCAAGGCCCTGAGCCTTTGTAGGTTTAACCTTCAATACTGCAAAATAAAAAGGTTATAGTTTTGGTAGATAGTAAAAGAGCCAGAGGCAGAATAGGACCAAGGCACTTGGTTAGCATGTATGAAAAGAACATAATAACACTCATTTTTTTTAATTTAAGAAAGATTTTTCCTCTAAGAAAGGGTTGGGGGAGAAGGCATAAGAAAGAGTAATCAAAGAATATGATCCATGTATAGACATGAGTGTACCACACTGAAACCTCTCCTGTAGTGCAATTAATATATGGTAAGAAAAATGTTGGGGCGGGGGTGATAAAGCAGCCAGCTTTAAAAACATAAGTCTGTGTGTTTGTGTCTGAAATTTCTCTTATGCTGCCTGAAAAGAAAAAAAAAATGCTTAACAGTTACCTGAGCCTGGGACCTAGTTTCTTCTTTATCTAGACACAAAATATTGTTTACACAATGTTAATATACACTAGATTTTCTAGGAATTCAACTTAGTAAATTCAGGGAAAACTGTTCTATTAGATTCAGAATTTCACCTGTGCTCCCCTCTTTGGACACTTGCATTGCCACATAATATTGCCATAAGACATCTGTCTTAGTCTTCATTTAGAGCCATCCCAATTTCAGTGAATATTTTTTTCTTTTGAGGTGCTAGAGTCAAAGCTGGAGCCTTAACAGACTAACCATACATCCTACCACTGAACTACAATGCTAATCTCTTCAATACATTATTTTCTTTTACTTTATTATTTTAAGTTTTTAATTAGTATCTATAAAATTGTACATCGTAGGAGGTTTCATCATGACATAGAGCAACTGATTTCCTTGAGTGCTTTGAAGTTTGGTATTCACTATACTGGTTTTGAGCTAATTATTTTATACATGTGTCAGTTAGTTCCTCATGATTTTTATTTCAAGAAACAAAAATGGTCATTTAAAACTATTTATTATATTATAAAAAAACAAAACTATTTATTATAAAAAGAAGGTACGGGTTGGGAACTTTGAACCTTGGCTCCACATCATTCTGTGTGTGTGTGTGTGTGTGTGTGTGTGTGTGTGTGTGTGTGTGTGCATCTGTGCCAGTACTGGGGCTAAACTCAGCGTGGGTGCTCTCCCTTAGCCTTTTTACACAGGGCTGACACTCTATCATTTGAGCCACAGCTCCATTGATGGCTTTTTGCTAGTTAATTTGAGATAAGAGTCTCTCAGATTTGTCTGCTTGGGCTGCCTTCAAACCTCAGTCCTCAAATCTCAGCCTCCTGAGAAACTAGGATTACAGGTGTGAGCTCTAATGAATGTTCAAGTGATACCAACCCTGATCCATAAGCACACTTTCAGCAGCCAGGAATGAAAGACTTTTATGTCTCTCTTTCAGGTGCCAGCAAGTAATATTACATGATTGCCCTCATCCAAAGTAGTCTATACTTAGTGTAAGACTACCTAGTCAAATTAAATTGTCATGGTAGGATGTGAAATCAATTTCTTTCACTTATAAATTTAAAATGATATTTTAAAACAATCTATAATTTATTTTCCTTAATTAAGTATCTCGGAAACCAATGTTGAAAAGAGCTTTGTGGGTTTTTTTAAATCTTTAGGTGAGAAAAAGTTTTGACCATTCAGCAAAAGTTAAAGTGAGCTTTAGTGGCTCAGGAAACTCAATGCTAGATTGATCTCAGTGTCAAAAGAGCACTCTTTCTTCTCAGACCCTCTCCATCCGCTGGCATAGGCCTGAAATCTCATCAACAGGGGATAGGCTTTCACCCTCTTCATCATTAGTGACTCACATCCCTGGAAAGGGTGAAGCATGGCTTAACTCTTAGTAGATTAAACAGATGATGGAGGAGACTTCCTGGAAAGAGGTTCTCATAGGAAAGAGTTGTGATAGCATGATAGAGCCAAGACTAAAAAACAGATTTCAGACAGGGAAGCTCCAGGTCACAGCACACACAACCTTATTCCTACCTTTGTCAAAAGCAGGTTGACAAACTTAACCAAAACACTGCCTTCCTGAAAAGCAGGCCTCATCCTGCCTCCCATTCCTTTGTACTGTGGTTTGAATGGTATGTATGTCCTTCCTAACCACAATGGTGACAGAAGCTCAGTCATCACTGTGTAATATATTAAAAAGTGGGATGTGGTCTTAAGGAAGTGACCAGGTTCTGAGGGGTCCTCTCACAGGAACTGAATTAGGGTTCTTATCAAGGAGGCTTCATCCTTCCATTTTAGCCATTATAGCATTCAAGGTGTCATCTTAAAGCAGATAGCAGCCCTCATTAAATACCAAACCCTCATCTTAGGCTTCCCTGGCTTCACAATTATCAGAAATAAAATTGTCAATGATCCATTTCCCAATATCAGGTATTTTGATAGGGCAGCACAAATGATGACTAGGCCTCAGGTATGTGCATTCCAAAGACCTTCTAACAGCTCCCTACCCCTTCACAGGAGAAGTAGGGCTGTAGGAGTGGGTCCTAGGAAGAGAAAAGTCAAGCAGGAAATGCTTGTGGGACCTGAGCTGATCAAGGTGACCCAGGGAAGGAGAGAATCATGCTGGGAAAATGAATATGAACCTTTAAGAAAGAAGGCGAGGAAGCTCGGTGCTGGTGGCTCACATCTGTAATCCTAGCTACTCAGGATTCTGGGATCTGAGGATCATGGTTCAAAGCCAGCTCAGGCAAGGAAGTCCATGAGACTCTTAGCTCCAATTAACCAGCAAAAGCTAGAAGTAGAGGGATAGCTCAAATAGTAAAGTGCCAAACTTGAGTGAAAAAGCTAAGGGAGAGTGCCCTGGCTAGTAGTAACACACACACACACACACACACACACACACACACACACACACATACACACACACACATACACACACACGAAGAGGAAGGGAGGGATTAGGAGGAAGAGGAAGGAGAAGGAAAAAAAGAGGAAGAATGAGAGGATGAGGAGGAAGGAGGCAGGGTGGAGGGAGAAGTGAGGGACAAGGAAAGTCATGACAGAAGGAACCCTCATGGCACTAGGCTTGTTCTGCCATTGAGCAGCAGCTCAGGCTCAGCTC
The DNA here is from genome assembly GCF_024711535.1 of Dipodomys merriami. Classification (NCBI taxonomy): domain Eukaryota; kingdom Metazoa; phylum Chordata; class Mammalia; order Rodentia; family Heteromyidae; genus Dipodomys; species Dipodomys merriami. The sequence continues at coordinate 33,988,610 of NW_027206401.1, read as the reverse complement.
AGCCACACCACCTCCACCAAAGGGGACTTAAAAGCATTTGATTCATATGTGTCATCTTATAGATAAGGAAGTAGAAACCAAGAAAGAAAGGAGATTTGTAAAAATTTACTGAGGTGTGTTAGTTAGCTTTCCATGACTGTGACAAAATACCCAGAAAAATCAACTTAAAGGAGGATGGGTCTGTTTTGGCCCATGGTTTTGGAGTTTCAGGCCAAATTCACTTAGCCCAGTGGCTTTTCAACCTACAGTGAGGTAATTGTAATCCATCATGGTGGGCATGCATGGTAGAGGAAAGCTGCTCACCTCATAGCAGCCAAGAAGCAGAGATCCAAAGAAGGGACCAGAGTCTCAAACTAAGGTCATGCTCCCCAGTGACCTACTTCTGTCAACTAAGTCCCACTTCCTAACAGCCTATTGAGAATTCAATAGACTAATACATTTATGAGATTACAAGCATAAGTGGTAATCTTTTAAGGTAAACAATGTATTTGATGGTGAAAGGAAAGCCATGAAAGTAGACAAGAACTCCATCCAGAGAGGGGCTGTAAAGAGGAGTCGCAATAGACTGTAGTTGCTTCTCTAGATTTACAGCAGTTAAATGTCTAGACACATAGTATGTAGGTGTCCATTTGCACCATTGTCCCAGTCTGAGAGGATGAAGTAGAGTAGGTTCCTGTAGTTAGATGGTGGCAGCAAAGAAGGACAATGGTCTTTTCCTTGATAGTATCACATGAATGGTTTCTAGATACTCCATCCCTTCACTAATGACATAATTAGTGGGTATGCCACTTTTTCACTAAAACCAAGTTTTCCTATTTAGCCTAAGCTGTTTTTTTTAATTCCTTATCAATACAAGGAAACAGGTCTTATTAGATGACTTCTAGCCATACAAAAAAATTCAAAGATTCCACTAAATCAAGAGATGGAAGATAGATAGATAGATAGATAGATAGATAGATAGATAGATAGATAGATAGATAGATAGATAGATAGATACTTACTTTTGTGTGTACCGGTTCTTGAATTCAAGATCTGGGCACTGTCCCTGAGCTTTCATGCTCAAGTCTAACACTCTACCACTTGAGCCACAGTTCCACTTCTGGTTTTTTGATGGTTAATTGTAGATGAGAGTCTCATGGACTTTCCCACTGGGCTGGCTTTGAACTGTAATCCTCAGATCTCTGTCTTATGACTAGCTAGGATTACAGGTGTTAGTCACCAGCACCTGGCAAGATTACTTACAATATTTCTATATACAAACACAATAGCTTAAAGTGTTAATACAGACCAGAACTGACTTGGGCTTTTAGACACAAACTAACACACCCTAAAGATTACAAAAAGATTAGGACTAATATTTTTGTACATATATTATATTACTTAATGAGGGAGTATGGAAAAAGAAATGATTACAAATATAGCATAACAGCTAACCTCCGAGGTACCCGTTTTGTTCCTAAGTTATGTGCCTGGGGTGGTGACTGTGGGACCTCAGGAGCCCAGAGAAAGGGGTTTGCAAGCCCCAGAGAGACAACTTGTGAAACTCTATCAAGAAGTTATTCCTTTCCTCTTTCTCCCTCTCTTTCTCTCTCTTTCTTTTCTTTCTTTTTCTCTTTCTTTTCTCTTTCTTTTCTTTTTCTTTCTCTTTCTTTCTTTCTTTCTTTCTTCCTTCCTTCCTTTCTCTCTTTCTTTCTTTGTTTCTTTCTTTGTTCCTTCCTTCCTTCCTTCCTTTCTTTCTTTTCTTTCTTTCTTTCTTTCTTTCTTTTCTTCTTTCTTTCTTTCTTTCTTCCTTCCTTCCTTTCTCTCTCTCTTTCTTTCTTTGTTTCTTTCTTTGTTCCTTTATTCCTTCCTTCCTTCCTTCCTTCCTTCCTTCCTTCCTTCCTTCCTTCCTTCCTTCCTTTCTTTCTTTCTTTCTTTCTTTCTTTCTTTCTTTCTTTCTTTCTTTCTTTCTTTCTTTCCTTCTAAAAAGCCCAGGCTGGCCTTGAACTTTCAGTGTTCCTGCCTTCTGCCTCTGAGGCTGAGATTACAGCATGTATCACCATGCCCAGCAGCAGGCAGTTACTCTTGCACTCAGCAAACCTTATGTCCTAGGCCTATGCCCAGATTTTGGGTTCCAAGATATTTTCTAAACAGTATTTATGCAATTTCTCTCTTTTTCTGTGCCAGATCTAGATGTTAAACAACTTCCCTTTATCTGTTCTTATGCTAGGGGACCTAAGAACTTTCTATTGACATCCTCTCAGGGGATTTCCAAGGGCAAGCCTGGCCATGAACAACTGCATGATCATTTCCCAGCTCTTCACTCTTCCTAGAAACAAGGGCTACTCTAATCATTGCTGGCCAGGAGATGGGAATGCAAGTGAGCCCAAAAGCAGCCTCAAAAAGAAAGCTTGTAACATTACAAGTTTGAGAGCTTTATTAAATCTTCTAGTCTACTGGTCGCTAAGTTAAAGCACATGCAAGAAAACATTATGATTTAGCACTGTTGAGTAGCAGGCATAAACCCTTGTCTACAGATACACACATTTTTCTCTTTTTTCCCTCTAACTTCACTTCTTTCTCAGCTTTCATTTAACCAAAGGAGTCCACATTTTATATTAAACCAATTCACAGTTAGACTTTCGTTCAGGTATTACGAGGTCCGTGGGTGCATGTGTGCGTGTGTTCATGTATGTGTGTACATGGGTATCTATGTGATTTACCCACATTAGATTGGATTCTGCTGAAACCAACGTTCTCTCATGGCCTTAGACATCTGAATGTCTTGAATATGAAATATTCCACACAAGCTTGTGTTGTGAGTGTACAGCCTCCAACAGATGGCACTGCCTTAAGAGGTTCTGGAAACTTTAGGAGGAGGTGGAAGTAGGTGAGCTGAGGGTGGATCCTTGGTCATCTCTTATCCCGGGCCCTCTGCAGTCACTCTTCATGTCATGAAGTGGAGAAATTGCTCCACCACATGCTCCTTGATATTCATGATATTCTGCTGCCATGATATTCTGCTCAAGGGCATAGGCCTAAGCAGCCATGAGCTGAACCCTTTGAACTCATGAACAAAATAAATATTTCCTCCCTTTAGTTATTTCTGCCAGGTATTTTGTCACAGCGACAAGAAAAGTCACGAACATCATACCTATCCATTCAGATCACAGTTGAACTGTCTCTCCCTCCTGCTCAGGAAGCCCAGTAAAATCAGCCACTGCATTCCTTCCACTCTCAGTGGTCTCAGTGCCCTCAGTCTGCACTGGGAGTGGAGGGTGAGAAACACTATAAAGATCCATCTGACTAGACATACCCCAAATCCATTTCTTTCTATCCTGACACTCTCAGGCTCTGCCCCAGGATTAAGACCATCCTCCCACATCTCATCCCACTGAGTGAGCTCCATCCTCTCACCTGGAACACACAATCCCCCTTTAAAGAGTCCCCCCCCCCCCATGAGCCAGGTAACAGTGGCTCATGCCTGTAATCCTAACTACTCAGGAGGCTGAGATCTGAGTATCACGGTTTGAAGCCAGCATGGGCTGACTGTCCCTATGGGTCCTTCTATCCGAACTTCTTCTCCCAGTCTGCAAACAGCTAAGTTCGAGTGGATAATCATGAAATCTTCTAAATTCCCGGTGTTCTTCATCCACAGAGCCTCAGAAAATCTGAGGCTGGGCAAATGTCTCTTTATATCTTCTGCTCTCTGATGACCTTCCCTTCCATAAGGCAAGGAGCAGAGAAAGTAAACTTGCTCAAAGGAACAAGATGTTGAGAAGTGGGTGAGAGGGTTAAGAAAGAAATTCAACAAGCCCACTAAATTAGTTGATACATTACACATAGGGTTTGGGGGGAAGCTTTTTGTTTTGTTTTGTTGTTAGTAGCATTTCTGGGGCTTCAACTAGGGGCTTGGGTGCTGTATTTGAGCTTTTTTGCTCAAGGCCACAGCCCAGTTCTAGGTTTTTTTTTTTTGGTAGTTAATTGGAGATAAGAGTCTTTCCTTCCTGGGCTGGCTTCAAACCATGATCCTCAGATCTCAGCCTCTTGAGTAGCTGGGACTACAGGCATGAGCCATCTGTGCCCAGCTACACATAGTTTTGATCAAACTCAATCAAAAGAAAAAGAACTTTCCAAATCACACATTTTCCCTTCTCACATATGAATCCCATGTTGATGTAAGAAGCTCTCAGCCAGTCCCTCATCATCACTGGTTGTGTATAAAGCATCACTCAGCATCATGCTGAGTGATTCCTTCCCCCTTCATTCTGTGAAAAACTTGCCTCTCCCGAAAGGCATGGGTACTCTAAAAGTAAAGCAAAATGTTTTTAATTGAAGTGATAAAGACTTTAGATGAATTGAAAGGTGGAATAAACTAGGGGGTGAAATGAATCAAGCATCTTAGTATTGAACTCTGGGCATCCGTGAGCACTCATGCTTTTCCTTTATGGTGGTTTCTGTGGAACCACATACCTGTGAAAACAAAGGATCTACTGCCTCACACAAGGAAACAGCACTTGAAGCTAATACCCAGTCATGATAGTAACTGAGCATTAGACATGGTTCCATACAGCCTGTTGACGGAATTCTCTTGCTAAGATGTTCATGTGGTTCATCCTCCAGTGACTCCATGTTGATGACAACAGCAGAACAGGACCAATCCATATCTCCCTAAGAAGTGAAGCTCTGGACTGCTGAAATATTTGTGTGTGAGTCTTACTGTTTGCCTGGGTGAGGAAAACATTCATGTGGAATAGTCAACCATGAAAGCATTGGCTCCTGGGAACAAAACCAATGGTTTTCCAAACTTTCCAAAACTTAGCTCTGACCTCTCCTCCAACCAAATGTCTGACCCCATTTGTGTTAGTCAGACTTTGCCCTGTGACAAATGCCTGACATGAGTAACATAAGGAAAGAAGAATTTGTTTTTCTCCTCCCAGTTTCAGACTCACTTTCGTTGTAGCATTCCTAACCAGTCAGCGTACTGGTCTGTATACAGAGACATATTTTTGTTGTTGTTCTTGTTGTTGCTCCTCCTCCTCTTCTTCCTTCTTCCTCCTTCTTCCTCCTTCTTCCTCCGTCTTCCTCCTTCTCCCCCCCCCTCCTCCGTCTTCCTCCTTCTCCCCCCCCCTCCTCCTCCCTCCTCCTCCTCCTCCTCCTCCTCCTCCTCCTCCTCCTCCTCTTCCTCTTCTTCTTCTTCTTCTTCTTCTTCTTCTTCTTCTTCTTCTTCTTCTTCTTCTTCCTTCTTCTTCTTTTCTTCTTCTTCTTCTTCTTTTCTTCTTCTTCTTCTTCTTCTTCTTCTTCTTCTTCTTCTTCTTCTTCTTCTTCTTCTTCTTCTTCTTCTTCTTCTTCTTCTTTCTTCTTCTTCTTCTTCTTCTTCTTCTTCTTCTTCTTCTTCTTCTCTTCTTCTTCTTCTTCTTCTTCTTCTTCTTCTTCTTCTTCTTCCTCTTCTTTTTCTCTTCTTCTTCCTCTTCCTCTCCTCCCCCCTCCTCCTCCTCCTTCTCCTTCTTCTTCTTTTTCCTTCTTCTTCTTCCTCTTCTTCCTCCTCTGTTGTTGGTGATTGTGGGGCTTGAACTCAGGACCTAGCCACTGTCCCGGAGCTCTTTCACTCAAGGTTAATGCTCTACCACTTTGAGCCACAGTGCCATTTCCAGTTTCCTGGTGGTTAACTGGAGATAAGAATCTCTCAGACTTTCCTACCTGGGCTGGCTTTGAACTGCAATCCTCAGATCTCAGCTTCCTGAATAGCTATGATTACAGGTGTGAGCCACAGGCACACAGCTGTTCATCTTTTTATTAGTGGTACTACAGTTGTGCTTCTTAGGTACTCTTGCACTTGCACTATACCCCCAGCTCTCAGAGAAATGAGTATTAATAATTCTTTCAGTTTGTCAGGCATGGTAGCTCACGCCTGTAATCCTAGCTAGTCAGGAAGCTGAGATCTCAGGATCACAGCTGGAAGCCAGCCCGGACAGGGAAATCCATGAGATGCTTATCTCCAATTAACCAGCAAAAAGCCAGAAGAGGAGGTATGGCCCAAATGGTAGAGTACCAGCCTTGAGTGGAAAAAGCCAAACAATAGTGGGAAGCTGTTAGTTCAAGACTCAATTTCGACACACGCTCTCTCTCCTCTCTCTCTCTCTCTCTCCTCTCTCTCTCTCTCTCTCTCTCTCTCTCTCTCTCTCTCTCTCTCTCCTCCCTCTCCCTCTCTCTCTCTCTCTCTCTCTCTCTCTCTCTCTCTCTCTCTCTCTCTCTCTCTCTCTCTCTCTCTCTCTCTCTCTCTCTCTCTCACACACACACACACACACTTGCCACTTGGTTTCTGAGTCCCTATCTTGGGTAATCACTTATCATCAAGTAAATGAGTGAAACAGCCAAGATTTCCAGAATGAGTCATTTGTATTTCCACTACTGAGAAAAACACACAGCACTTTCCCTGTATGTGATCATGGTGTCACTGGCAGATCATGCCTGTTTTGACACTTGTAACTCTGACCTGGAAAGATGAATCCACTTTTATTTTGACTCATCTGTTCAGTTAGATTCCTTTAACCTAAAGGCATAAACATTAGAGAATGCAATCACAACTCTGGCATCAACAGCAACCGTAAATAAGCATACAGTGGCTGGCTGAGTTCCCACAGAATTTCTGGGAGCCCTGCCCCCCCCACCCTCCGCAGCTTCCCATTGGCTCAGTGATCACTCAGAGGCCACTATTTCCCCACACCCAACACCTGCTTCCTGAAGAGCCGAGGGGAGGGCCTCATTCAGGACCCACTCCATCCCCCACACCTAGGTGGGAGGCTTCATGTGCAGCCCAATGTGGGAAACTTTGCCCGGGAGTTGCTTTCCCTTCCCAGTTCGCAACCTCATCCCACTCTACTCCATCTCTCCCTACTCCATCTCAGACCGACCCTTGAGCAGCCCCAGCTTTTGCCTTGCAGGGACCCACTTCTTTTCGCTACCGTGGGATGTGGAGTCAGACAAGCTATGCTACATTTTAACCTCATTACCCTTCTCCTTCCTGAATGAACCTTTGCCATCTGTAAAATAGAGACAAAAATATCCACCTTGCTGGATGCTGGTAGCTCATGCCTGTATGTCTAGCTACTCAGGAGGCCAAGAACTAAAGATTGCAGTTTGAAGCCAGTCCATGAGCCTTTCATCTCCAATTAACTAATGGGGGAAAAAAAAACAGAAGTGGAGTATAGTTCAAATAGTAGAGCACTAACCTTGAGCATGAAAGCTCAGGAACAGTGCTCAGGACCTGAGTTTAAGCCTGAGGACCAACATGTTGTTAGAATTGAGCAGTAATGTCGATAATAAGTATTATAGCTGTGATGGTCAGGGACTTGGTCATACCAGGTGCGATGCTGTCTTTCATACGTTTTCTTGAAGCTCAGCATTGGTGCCTGGCCCAGAGCAGGTGGTCAGCAGCTCTTCTTCCTTCTTTTCTTCTCTCTTCCCTTCCCTAATTCACATAGGACTTTGGGACCAGTGTGTGGTCCTTTGTAGGGTCTTTGTTCTCTCCATAGGAGCGTCATCTAGGAGTATACAAACTCCCTGACTCTCCATACACAAGAAGGGATCTCTTCTCTGTGCAGTTAGATTTCCCAGCCCCATAGGACAGCTGCCTTTCATTCCTGGCTCTGTTCTCATATTGGAGCACTACATCTGGTGTTCCATCCCTCCAGGAAATACAGGTGGCCAGTAACTGGAAATAAGATCTATTTTATGAGCTCCTGGCTTCAGAGGTTACCAGAGCCCTGTCCTTCTCCTCCAGCATGGGTGCCAGCGAACAAACACTTGCTGGAACAGAGGAGTGTCACCTGCACAGAACAGGAGGAAGGCAGAAATGGGCTGAGTATGACAATGCCCTTCCATATCCTGTGGGGAGGGCAGCCAGGAAGAGACCCTGGGCATGGGAAAACTTTCCCCCCGCCTCAGAGAGATGAGTGGGGCACTGGAAGATTTCAGGACGTGGGGAGGCCATCGACTTCTCTGTAGAACCTGTGTAGCCATTTTTGCGGCCCTTGACTCTGGCTCCCACCCCACCACATCCCCTCAGCAGGGAAGCTGGGCTTTCCCTCATCCTGTTCCACATTTCCCTAAAGGTCCCCACTATCATCGTTGGGTTTATCCATGTGAACCGATTCTCATCCAAAACTCACTTTAGTAGTTTTGACTGCTAAAATTCATATCCTTCCTTCCTTCCTCACCATCCCATTTCCTCCCAGAGCAAACCTTGTGCTAAACACTCAGGCCATGAGACCGTCTGCAACCCCATCCTCTGTGGGGTCCTGACACAATTCAAGCACTGACCCCCACACAGTTCTCACCTCCCTGTGGCCAGGAGGAGGTGAGTTGAGGGACTTCACAGGAAAGAAAAACCAAGGTTGTATGTCATGTCCCCAGAAGTTATGGAGTCAGGCCAATAACACTGACAATCAGACATTGATCTCTGACCCTGTACAACGTGATTTGTGTTCATGGCCTCTTCACTTGCATCCTGAAGGTTAAGTAAGGGCTGATCTCATCCTCCCTACCCCCATATAGACAAGTCAATGGAGGCCTAAAAGCTGGGGGTCTGCAGCTCAGTGATAGAGTTCTTGCTTAGGATGCATGAGATTCTGGGTCCAATCTTCAGCATTCAAGAGGGGAAAAAGTTCTCAGTTCAGAATGTCTCCATAGCTTATCCATGGTCACCAAGGCCAAAGAAACCCACAAGTCTTGACAGGTGACTTGAACATGACTTGATGTGTCTGCTGCCTTTTGCTTTAGGCAGAAAGGTCTCCCGAGCTTGGTCTGGCAGCAGGAGTGAGACAAAAGACAAAAACAATCTACATTGCTGGACATGAAGAACGAACAAAAGGGGTGGAGCATGGCTGAATACCCCCCAGCACTTACAGGAAAAGAGTGCTCGCTGAAGAGATGAGGGGATTTCCAGGAGAAAGAGAGAAAGCAGGTTGGTTACTTAACACAACTTGTTAGAAACTTACAAGATCGTGTCTAGTATGACTTTATGATCATGTTTTCTGGCTAGATTAGACAGAACTGTAATTCCCTCGCTTGCTACTGTCAAGTATTAGGTGAAAGTCATCCAGATGTGCTGATACTGACTGCCATAATGTTAATGGCCAGATGTGTTTCTTGGGGAGTAAAGGGGAGTAGAGCAGGGTTTGTGATGTCCGCAGACATAAGGAATACAAGGAAGCCCTGTGAATTTGGAAAGGCATCTCTATTCCACATGTAAAGGGATGAAGGCTTGGATATTAAACAAAAGTGTGACTCCTCAAAGGCTAATAGTTTGGGATTTAGGGGGTATACTTGTTATAATCTGAGCAGTCATGATATGAAATAAATTATTTTCCTGTTTGCACATGTCATGTAAGAGGTGGAACTGTCTGGAACCAAAAAGCCAAGGCCATGACCTGGCCTGCTTCTGCCCTGTTCTGCTCTAAGAGCTGCCCCTCTCCAGAGGACTCCACCCTGCCAGCAAGCTTGCTCCATTCCCACCCAGGCTAGCTGGGAAGTCCCTTTTCCTGCTAACTTTACATCCTGCCTCATTCACTGTGCCACTGTCATCTAAACCTTTTCCTGGAGGATGACAGTGTCTGAAATCCTGGCGCTGAAGTCATTCAGCCTAGTTCTGACCTTCTCTTCCTTATTTAGAAAATGAATAACCTGTATTTCATAGGGATGTTGTAAGAATTAAATGGAGGGGGCTGGGAAGGTGGCTCAGTGGTAAAGTGCTTGCCTTGCATGCATGAGGCCCTGGGTTCGATTCCTCGGCACCACATAAGCAGAAAAAAAAGCCGGAAGTGGCACTGTGACTCAAGTGGTAGAGTGCTAGCCTTGAGCTGAAGAGCTGAGGGACAGCGCCCAGGCCCAGAGTTCAGGCCCCATGACCGGACCCCCCCCCCCCAAAAAAAGAATTAAATACTTAGGAACTCATTAGAAGATGTTTAAATATTTCAGAAAGTCCCATCTACCATGAGGTTAACATCTGATACAAACCTACCACATTGCTGGGTACCAACGGCTTATACCTTGTTATCCTAGCTACTCAGGAGGCTGAGAACTGAGGATTATGGTTCAAAGGTAGCCTGGGCAGGAAAGTGCATGAGACTCTTACCTCTAGTGAACTTCCAAAATGTAGGAAGTGGAACTGTGAATCAAGGGGTAGAGCACTAACCTTGAGCAAAAACAAAACTCGGGACAACACCCAGGCCCTGAGTTCAAGCTCCAGGCCCATAACAAAAACAAAAACAAAACCCTACATTGGCACTGGTGCAACCCACAGTTTTAACCAGCCTCACACTTCTGTCTGTTTCAATGCAATGATAACACCTGTGTAGATTTGTGTAACAAGCAACACAGTAGAACACAGAACTGTCCCATCACCACTAAGACCCTTGCAGCACCCCAACCCCTCCTTGCCTCACCCTTCACCCTCCAGCTATGAATCCCCAGGAGGTGCATATGACCCTATAAAATGATGCTAAACAAAATGGACTCCAGACATGGTCACAGAAGTTTTTCTTTGTTGTTGTTTTTAATGCATTATGTGATTTTTGTTTCTTTTGTGTGTTCTTCCCCCTGTGGTATATCCCCTGCTGTCACTGTATTTGATTTTGGTACCCTGGTACTATATATACATTTATTTGAATTAGGGAAGGGAAGGGGAACAGCAAATGGTGAGACAAAGGACAAGGGGGAAACCAACACAACAGCGAGATCTGTACAACTTGGGGGGGAGTGGGTAGAGGGGAAAATAGGAGAAAAATGATGGAAGGGGCAACAAGTTTGACAAGAAATGTACTTATTACCTTACTTATGCAATTGTAACCCCTCTGTACATCACCTTGACAATAAAGAAAAGAAATTTCAGACAGATTTTCTTATACCAGCTGCAGCTTTCCACAGGCCTCACAGGATAGCAAGATGCTGCCCTCTCCACCATCCCTATCCCTGCCCTATACTGTCAAGGAATCTGGACACATCAGTGATGTGGAGAAACAGCTGTACAAATGGGCTGTGATATGTGTCATTCTCATGGGGTATCTATAGAAAATCAGTAGCCTGTCCAATTTCTAACTTGGTGCCATATTTTTCCATATGGATCCCATAGAAAGATTACACCTGCCTCAACTTTACATCCCCACCCTTCCCAAGTGCAGTCTTCTTGTCTTTGAAGTTCAGCTGAATGTATTCCTCACAATTCATGTTTGGAAACTGATCTCTCTCAGGAGTATGTGAGGAGGCAGGGGACTAATAAGAGGTGACTAGATCATACAGGCTTTGCCCTTGTGATATACAGTATTGAGATTGTCACAGGAGTGGACTGGGTTTGGCAGCAGTAGAGTAATTATTGCAATATAAAATAATATTTATTGAAATGAACTCCAGGAAATAGAAACAAGAAGATTTTTCTTTGTTTTTTTTTTGTTTTCTTTTTGTTTTGTTTGTTCATATATCTGTCTTTAGGTGGAATATGAGGGTACTGCAGCAGTGATACTCACTAAACACTATGTTCAAAATGAACTATATAACTATGAGTGAGGATGGGAGGGGAAAATGGGAGTGAGGGAGGGAAGGAGTGGTATTGTCCAAAATGAAATGAACTCATTACCTGACCTAACTCTGTAACTCCTCTGTACAGGACCTTTATAATAACAAGCTAGAAAACTTTAGCCAGGTACTGGTAGCTCACGCCTACAATCCTCTCTACTCTCCTGAGCTCTGAGGATTATGGTTCAGAGCCAGATGGGGCAGGAAAGTCTGTGAGACTATTATTTCCAATTAATAAACAGAAAACCAGAAGTGGAGCTGTAAGCTTGAAGTGGTAGAGCCTTGAGCAAAAGAGCTCCAGGACAGCACCCAGGCCTTGAGTTCAAGCCCCATGACCAACAGAAAAAAAAATTTAATCATAAATAAATGCAGTACTTTAAAAACTGAAAGAAAAAAGGAGTGGATTTGTTATGAAAGTGACTTCATCCCTCTCTTGCTCTGTCTTTCATTCTCTCTTGCTAGGTGATCCTACACCATGTTTTAGCCCAACAGTGAGGCCTTCATCCACTGTGGCACTCCTCCATTATGGACTTCTCAACCAAATGAACCTTGAAGCTAAAAAGCTCTGATCCCAGGTATTGTGTTACACTAGCAGAAAGCTGACTTAGACACTTAGTTTCCTCCTGATCACTGTCTCTGTCCCCAGGGAACATGGGTTTAAAAGTGCTTCATGGATCTCCATTCTCCTAGATAAACATATAAGGAGAGCTAGAGGATCCCTACCCTCACATTCATCACCTGCAAGCAAGCTAACAGAATTACAGTCTAGGCTTAGTTTGGGAACCCACTCTTTTCAAAATACACCATATTAACAAAAAATAGCTAAAACGAGCTTAGTAGGTTTACTAGGTTTGTAATCTTTTTCTAAACAGCCTCTTGAAGCCAGGTGCCAGTAATCCTAGCAACTCAGGAGTCTGAGATGTGATGATCAGAGCTAGCCTGGGCAGACCAATCTGTGAGGTTCTTATCTCTAATAAACTACTCAGAAAAAGCCAGAAGTAGAGCTGTGGTTCAGTGCTAGAGTGTTAGCCTTGAGCAAAAGAAGCTTAGGGACAGCACTCAGGACCTGAGTTCAAGCCCCAAGACCAGCACAAAAGAATAAATAAATAAATAACCTCTTGAGCCTGTACAGGAAGCTCTTATTCTATGGGAGGAGCTGTGTCTACTAGGCAAAAGCATAATGGTGCTATTGTCTGGAAGTTAAACATGATGAAAAGAAGTATGTGTGAACACCAATGACAAGGAACAAAACTGTGGTGATAACTAAGCCAAACAGGAACTATGTTTCTAAGAATTCTCTTCTTTGTGTGGTTATAGGTTAAGACTGGCCACGAGAGCCATTTTCCATCAGTTGTGAAAGGTTAACATGAAGCAGTAGCCATATTCTCCACGTCCTGAAGATAGCTGCAGGAACAAGATGCTGTGGTCCCCAGTGAACATTGTCACTAACTTGGTGGCTCCGCGTGTTACTATAAGACAGCACTCAGACCCACAGCTCCCACTGTTCCTTCCCCATTGCTCCCCACCCCTAAGCCATTTCTCTGATTCCTGGGCTGAGCAGCTCTGTAACAAAGGATGCAGGTTACTGCAGAACTCAAGTCAGAGTTGATGAGAGAGACACCCAGGTTCTAGTGAGTCCTCATGGGGTCCAATTTGCCTCTGTAGTGTAATGTCTCTCTTTGTTCTCTTTTCACTTGTTATCTTTAAATCATTGTGCAAAGGACTTTCAAATGAACCTTTCTCTTTGTGTGCAATGCATCTTTATCAGTGTCAACCTTTCCATCATTCTGCAACACCCCTCTCCATCTTTCCTTGTTCATATCCACACACTGCTGCCTTCCAAACTGCCCTTCTTGCTGACCCACAAAGACTTCAGGCTTCACACTAGACATGCCAGGGACACAGTCACCCATAGACTGTCTCCCACCAGCTCCCACGAGGACAAAGGCAGACACTAGTAACACTTTCTCCATGTCCTTCCCTGTGGTTTTACAGCTTTGATCAAATACTGACTAACTGATAACTTCTCAGAGAAGCTATAACCAACTGGATTTGGGATTTATTGATTGAATAGAAGATCAAAGAGAAGGTTGGTGGGGGTTCGTGGCGGTACTGGAGTTGGTGCCTTGCTCTTCTAGGCAGACGCTCTATAACTTGAGTCACACCCCAGCTTCTTTTTGCTTTAGTTACTTTTTGAAATAGGTTCTTGAGCTTATGTCTAAACAGGATTAATCACATTCCTTCGATTTATATTTCCTGTATAGCTGGGATGACAGGTGCACTCAACTTTGCCCAGCTGTTGGTTAGGATGGGGTTTCATGAACTTTTGCCCAAGTTGACTTCATCACATGATCCCCAACTTTCATTTCCAGAGTAGCTAGGATTATAGGTATGAGCCATTTTGACCTGCAAAAAATTGACCAGTGCACTTCAAGTCTCTTGTTCTTATGCTGTTCTGTTTTGTTTGGGGGCACTACTGAGGTTTGAACTCAAAGCCTCATTCTTCAGATTTTAACTGTGTATTGATTGAAGTGGTATGATCAGCAAGAAATAAAAATGTTCTGTGAAGGCACACAAAATGTATATTTTCTTCTCCAAAAGCCATATTCTAGATCTTTCAACACTGATGCACAAATATACAGCCTATTCTTCAGGTAGGAAACATCTTTATAAATGCTTGATTATTTATTGATTCATCAATTAGGTACTGTTTAGCCCTAAATATGTTTGCCATATATACCATATTCTACCTGAGCTCAAATGCACCCCAGGTATAATTCAAGAAAATTGCTTCAATACTTTCCTTTTTCACACCTGAACCTTGATTCTCAATACCCTTCTATTTCTTTCCTTTCTTTTCTGAGCTGGGGAGTGAACTTAGGACCTCATATATGCTAGATAAGCACTCTACCCTGAACTATACCCCTCCCTAGCCCTATTTCACTTTAATTTTCTCTCTCAAACTCAGATTCCTGCCTTTGAAGGCTCTGGATTTCCTCTTCACTTATGGATGTGTTCATCCACTTTCTACTCACTCTAAAGCCTGACTTAAACAACTTAAAGAAAAAATTACTTATTCTGGCTCAGAGGTGTCAGTATATCTTGGTGGGAAGGAAATGCAGACAGAAAGCAGAGAGAGGGGTCATAGGGAGAAAGAAGGCAGCGTAAGGTATTATGGCCCCCAAAGACATACCTCCAGTGAACTACTTCCTCCAGTTAAGTCCCATCTTCTACCCTTTATCTCCAATAATATTATATAAACCCATAAAAAATGAATTCCTTGGTTAGCTTAGAATTTCCTGATCAAAAAATGATGTCTGCCAAAGCTCCAAAGAGGTGTGCTTTACTAATTCCCTCCTCAATCTCATCAAGGTACAATCAAGGTGAACTCTCACCATAGAACTGAGTCTTCCTGCAAAGCTGTCACCTTGTTCCTTGAGGCCCTAGCCCCTTCCTTGATCTTGACAGGAGCTCCAGCCCCAGCAAACAACCTGTAAGTCACATACAAAGTACAAAACAAGCGTGCAAGGAGTGAGGAGGATGTGTGGTCCCTTTGACCTAAGACAAGGTCAACAGGAAAGTCTTGTAGTCCTCTGAAGGACTAGCAAAAATTCTGCATAAATAATCATATTAACATAGGATCTAGGTGCTGGTGACTCACACCTGTTATCCTAGCTATTCAGGTTACTGAGATCTGAAGATTGCATTTGAAGCCCGCCAGCGTGGAGAAATCCCCATGAACTCTTTTTTTTTTTTAATTGTGAAAATACCATACAGAGTGGTTACAATTACATGAGCAAGGTAATGAGTACATTTCTTATCAAGCATTGTTGCCTCCTCCTTTGCTTCCCATTCCCATCCCTTCCCATCTCCCCGCCCCCCCCTCCACCCCCTGACCAAAAAAGAAAATATTTTTATTGTTTGTCTCAAAAGAACTATGTATGTGACCACCACATACAAGCCTGTACTTTGTTAATGGCTTAAAACTTGTCTTTCACAACGGGGTGTGGTGGCTTACACCTGTAATCCCAGCTACTTGGGAGACTGAGATGAGGAAGACTATGAGTCCCCTTAGCAATCAGTGACTGAGTTCAGTGACATGTGCCTTCCCACTTACTTGTGGGAAGCCAGGCCAGCAGAGGCAAAAATTTTATGAGACTCCATCTCAATAGAAGAAACCCTCCTTTCCTCCCGACTCCATGTCCTATCTGCTGACATCTGGTGACTGTCATCTCAGCTATGGCAGAAAACATAAGATAGAAGATTACTGTCCAGGCGTGGATGAGCAAGCAGCAAGACCCTATCTAAAAATAACCAGCATAAAAATGGACTGGAGGCATGGCTCAGAGGGGCAGCGCCTGCCTAACAAGTATCAAGCCCCAAGTTCAAACTCCAGTATTGCCAACAAAACAAAATAGCTCATCTTTCATAAGCTTCCTGTGGAAGTAACAGAATAGTGAATGAGAAGAAGCTGGATGAACATGCAACGATAGTAGTGTTGCTCCCAAATTAAGAGCACACCATTTCTTAAGGAAAAAAAGACATCCCGACCTGGGCTATGGTCACTTAGGAAAGTACACATTTATTCCAGACCCCATGACCCCTCCTGGCAGGCAGAGCAAGCTGCATGTTTGTATAAATAACAGCCTACAGCCGGGAGAGGAGAGGGATTACTGAAGATATTTTTGTTATAAAGAAATACCATACCACATCTTTCTGACAGCATAAGACTTTGGAGAATTTTCTAATAAAAAAAATACAATTTATGCCAGACGCCAGTGGCTCATGCCTATCATCCTACTTATGCCAGAGGCTGAGATCTGAGAATTGTGGTTCAAAGCCAGCCCAGGCAGGAAAGTCAGTGAGACTCTTATCTCCAGTTAGCCACCAAAAAGCTTGAAGGGGAGCTCTGGCTCAAGTGGTAGAGTGTTGGCTTTGAGCAAAAGAAGCTCAGAGCCTAGGCTTTGAGTTAAAGGCCCAGGACAGGCACCAAAAAACAAAAACAAAAAAAAAAAACCAATTTGAAAGAATACAAGGAAAAATCACTGTCACTCTTTAAAAAACAAAACAAAAACTGTTCTGACTATACTTCTACAAAACAACTGGGATCTTCTTATGCTGCTCTCTGCACAAGATGACTGAGCAGACTTGAAAGAGTTTAAGGCTTCATTAATAAATACCATTCCAGTTCATACATTGTCCTGTTTAAATAGGTGTCCTATTTTTTTTTTTTTTGGGTCCGGTCGTGGGGCCTGAACTCTGGGCCTGGGCACTGTCCCTCAGGTCTTCAGCTCAAGGCTAGTGCTCTACCACTTGAGCCACAGCGCCACTTCCAGCTTTTTTTTTTTTTTGCTTATGTGGTGCTGAGGAATCGAACCCAGGGCCTTGAGCATGCAAGGCAAGCGCTCTACCACTGAGCCACCTTCCCAGCCCCTAAATAGGTGTCCTATTTAAATAAACTACAATTTAAAAGTTTATATTTCACAGGATGCAACAGTTTTTCTCATATTCATCAGATTAGCAAACTGTATCTAAATCTTACTGTAGTGCATCCCAACTACCATGAGCCACCTCAGGAAAAGCAAATGAATCCTGGTGTCTGTGGTCCTAACATTGTACCTAGAAATGGAACAAAATAAAAAGCCCCAGAAATGGAGGACACATAAGAATATTTTTCAGGTATAACCTACATAAGGGAAGATTCACTGGGTCCAGCCTTAGGGCGATGTGGTAATCAAAAGAATATAATGCTACACAACAAATTTCAAAGATTCAAAAAAATATTTTTGAGCTGGGCACCAGTGACTCCTTGACTCCTAGTTACTCAGAAGGCTGAGATCTGGAGGCTTATGGTTTGAAGCCCTGGGGAGAAAAATCCAGAACATTGCATCTTCAATTAATAAGCAAAATGTCAGAGGCTCAAGTGATGAGTGCCAGCAATGAATAAGAAAGCCCAGTATGAGCTCAAGGCCTGGAGTTCAAGCCCCAATCAGTAAGAACACATACAAAATTTTTAAAAATCTTTCTTGAGGTTCTGGATCACCAGAAAGAGACACAAATGCATGGTACCCAGCAACAGTACAAACTCTCCTTTCCTCCCGACCCCATGTCCGATCTGCTGACATCTCTTCCCATAATCCCCAGGCCTTTCTATAAAGCTGAGCTCCTTGCCTGTGATGTTACTTCCACTTGTTACTTTTTTTCTTTTAGCTTTCCTTCTTCCTTTTATTCCTTCAGTATAGACATTGATAGAATCCCTCTGCCTGGGATTCAGAGAGGAATAGAAACCATTCTTCCTTGAGAAGGGAGAGGATGGAGGAAATTAAAGAGAGCACAAGGACATTCTGTGAGCTCTTCTGCAAACCTTCCCACGGTAACTCTCCACTCCACCGAGCACCCACCCTGCCAAACAGAGATAAGGGACTTCATTTATACTCCCGCCAGGCCAGGGAGCCCAATTCAGAAGTTCAGATTGATCCGGATAGTTCAGCCGTCTTTTATTGGTTGGTGTTATTTCTTTACAGCAAGAGAATACATGTATGATATGTAACCGCACATGCTTTTAAAGTTAAAATAAAGCAACATAAAACTTGAATTAATAAAAGCAACACATAAAATACCAATAAAATATGTAATAGAAATACTGACATCTATACAATTATATTTCTTAATTTTAACAATGTGAGGTAAGTATGAATAGAGATGTTCTGTTAGATAATTTGCAAGAAGGTCAGATAAAAGGATTTCCTCCTCCCATATAAAGCCTACACCCTAACTCCGCCATGGGAAAACATTGTAAAATTCACTCCTTGCAAATCTTAGGCACTCTGCCAGCTCTTAGGGCTCTACCAGTATTCTAGTACCGGTGAGGCCAGGTTTATAACTTCTTTTTGAAAACAAATGTTAAGCCAAGCACCAGTGTCTCATACTTGTAATCCTAGCTACTCAGGAGGCTAAGATCTGAGGGTCACTGTTAAAAGCCAGCCCACGCAGAAAAGTCCATGAGACTCCTATTTCCAGCAAACTACACAGAATAGGCTGGGAGTGGTGCTGTGGCTCAGTTGGTAGAGCATCGGCCTTAGCGCGCGTGCGCGCACGCGCACACACACACACACACACACACACACACACACACACACGAGGGTGGGGGTAGAGTTAACAAAACACAGAAATCTAAAATCACACTGTGAATTCTGTTGACATAAGCAATGTGTCCTCTGGTCATTTGCTCACCTAAAAGGGGTTCTAAACTAGAATAAGAGATTTTTTTTTCCGTTTTAAAATTATCAGACACTGTCATTTTTTTTTTCCCTTGCAGTAGTAAGGTTTGAATCAAGACCTTGCACTTGTTAGGTAGGTGCTTCTCTTCTAGTGAGGCCATTCCCCAGTCCTTTTGCTTTTATCACTTTTCTGAATAGGGTCTCGGTTTTTGCCCAGGCCAGCTTGGACCAAGATTCTTCTGTTTATGCTTGTGGTATAACTGGAATGACAGGCATGAACCACTGCAACCAACTTTTCATTTGTTGAGATGAGGATCTCTTGAACCAAGCTGGTGCTCAACAGCGATTCTGCTAATACTCACTATTCTAGTAACAAGGATTACAGGTGGACCACATCTGGATTCTTTGACATTATTGGGGGGTGGGAGGGGTTGGTGGTACTAGGGTTTGAACTCAGGATCTTATGAGTGCTAGGAGGGCCCTCTCCCAACTCTTTACACTTTCAGCTTATTTTTCAGATAGTGTCCCTGGGTAGGTAGTTTTTTGTCTTTTCATTTTTGGTGTTTTGTTTTTGTTTTTATCAGTCATAGGGCTTGAAGTCAGGGTGCTGTCCCTGAGGTCTACTTCTGGTTTTCTGGTGGTTATTGGAGATAAGAGACTCTTGGGGACTTTTCAGCCTGGGCTGGCTTCCAACTGTGATCCTTTAGCTAATATTACAGATGTGAGCCACCGGCACCCCGCTGGGCAGGTAATTTTGCCTGGTCTGGTCACAGACCATGATCCTTCTGTCAGTACTAGTGATTTTACTAATTGCATGTCATTGAATGAGACACAGATCTGCTCAGAGTATTAGTCTCCTTATTTGAAAATTGAACATGATAAAACCTGCTAAGTAGAGGTTTGTGAATCTTAAATGGAATCATGTGAAAAGCAGCTAGTGGAAGTGGTCATGAACAAGGGTAGAATTTGGGGAAAGGATATACTTGACCTTCTAATTGAAATCTTCCAAAGATGAGAATGAATTTGGTGAGCAAGGTGGTAGCTGGTATATGCAAGGGTTTGAGCTTGTCTAGCTGAAAGTTTGGTTTTGAAATCTTGGGGCACAGAAGCAGGTAGCCATAACACCACATCGTACAATATGGTCTGTATAGATGCTTATAAAGCAACCAGAACTTTCTCAAAAGTTCCTTGCAGATTTTTCTCTCTCTACACCAATGAATTACTGCACAGCCCAGAAAAAGGAAGAGACAAGTCAAAAACACAAAGTAGCTGTCAACCTATTCCAGCAATCTCCTCAGGGTGAGCAAAGAGAATGATTTGCCTCTAATGTTGGTAAAGCACAACAGGTTGTTGGCATTTTGTTGCTGGTGGTGGTGGTCATGGGGCTTGAACTCTAGGCCTGAGCACTGTCCCTCAGCTCTTAAGCTGAAGGCTAGCACTCTACCACCTGAGTCACATTGCTAGTTCTGGGTTTTCTGGTGGTTTATTGGAAATAAGAGTCTCATGGACTTTCCTTCCCTGGCTGGCTTTGAACCCTGATCCTCAAATCTCAGCCTTCTGAGTAGCTAGGGTTACAGGTGTGAGACACCAGCACCCAGCTGCTTGTTGGCATTTTTAATATCCAACTAGTTCCTTTCTCCTCTCCAGTACTGGGGCTTGAACTCAGAGGTTTCATGATTGCTCTCTTTACTAGGCTAGCACACTAGCACTTGAGCCACACCTTCATCTCAGTGTTTTGCTGGTTATTTGGGAGATATGGTGCATTCCTTGTATCTCTGCAGGTGCAGGTTTCCTCTTCATGTAAGACTGGATAGGGGCCCACTCTGTTAGGTCTTCTTAAACTCAGTCCCCTCCAAATAGTCATATTCTGAGGAATGAAGGTTAAGGTTTCAGCATGTAAATTTTGAGGGACATAACGGGCATTGTCCTTCCTTCTTTCTTTCAAGTATAGCCCAGCACCGAGCACCAGGTCCTGCATGTGTCAGTAAAACTCAGCATAGGCTTAAGCCTGTGGATGAGATTGTGTAATGATATCATTGTCTTCACCTGCAATGTCCTGCTTCTTACTTACAGGTCCTCTCAGCACAGGCCCAGCCCTCCCTGAAAGGCCTTCTCAAGTTCCAGCCTCAAGACTTTCTTTCCTTATTTGCAATAACTAGTATACATCTAGGATAATCTTACCTGACAAGCAGAAAAGGTCAAGCTATGTACATATGACCACATAAGATGATGCTGAATGAAATGAACCCCAAGAGGGACACAAGAGTTTTTTTTCTTTGTAGCTGTTGTTTTTAATGCACTATGTGGGTTTTTTTGTTTCTTTTCTTTGTTCTTTCCCCCATGGTATAGCCCCTGTTGTTACTGTATTTGATTCCGGTCCCCTGCATTTTTTCTAATTTGGGGAGGGGAAGGGAAATAACAAAATGCTAAAACAAGGATATAGGGTGACCCACTGTAACAATGAGATGTACAAGACACTATGTTGAAAATGAACTTTACAACTTGGGGGGGAGTTGAGGAGGAGGTGGGGAGGGAAGGAATGGTAGGGGAAAAACAAAGGAGGGGGTAACGATGTTTGATAGGAAATGCACTCATTACCTTACTCATGTAACTGTAACACCTCTGTACAGTATCTTTACAATAATATATACATATATATGTATGTATAAAGACTTTCTTTCCTCCAGTTTGCATGTAGGTATAGTATCGAATGCATAACTGTTTCAGGAGTTTTAGCTTTTGAGGCCTTTTCTAGAGGAGATACTGGGGGCTGTGCCATCCATAGCACAAAAGGCTGCTGAAGCAAACTCCCCTCATCCAACATACTCATGAAACTATCCAAAAGTTCTTTGAGGGAACTACAGTCAGATCCAGAGACACCAGTCCTCCAAATCCACAGCAGAGTGGGGATAGAAACACCTAGAATGTGTATTGGGTGGAGGGTGGGGGTGGGAACAGTGAGAGGAATCTCAAAAGGGGAGGGTATACTCTGATCCATAAACTATAATTCTTTTGTCCTAAAAATAATTATCACATCTATTTCTCAACCTTTTCCCAAGAATGGACTGAAAACATGTTACTCCCTGGAAGCATTTCCTGTCCCTGTGGAGGTGACATTATTATGTTCTGTCATTTAGTCTCTTGCCAGGCTAGGGAGACCATCTTCCAAGATTTAAGGAGTTAAGACTAGTCATGCATTGCAGACATTCCCAGGCAACTTAATTATTGACCTAGCTTGTAAATCATTCATAGCGTTCCAGCGGCATCTATATACTTCGGCTGGCAGCAAATGGTATCCTGGGCTATTTGTAGAATGGAGGCCGGGGTCAGCGAGACTGTAAAAAATTAAGAATAACAACACTTCCTTTCCTCCCTGAACTTTACTTGCCCCTTTAAATAAAGCCAAGGTTTTCCTCCTTTGCCACCTGCTCAGAGCTCCTCAGTTAACTGCCAAGAAAGCTCAAGTTTCGCCCGCCATTCTGCCTACCACGCCACCTAACCATCCCAGGTGACTTCAATTTCACCCAGGAGTGAAGTACCCTAGACCAGCCATCTTGCTGGCAGTCCCTCTGGGTAACCACCAGAGCTGTAGGAATGCAACATCTTACCATTTAAGTAACTCTTTAATCACATCCCTGAGGGGTTGGATAAGAAGCAAAGGCTTCCAGCTAAGCTGCCAGTGAAGCCTATAGGCGGGTTTGTGGTTAACCAAGGCCACACACCCAGAAAGCAACAAGATGGGGTTTCATGGTAGTGGCATGGGGTGGGGGCCGGCCCCGCGGTGGTGTCTGGTATCAGCCTGGCCTGCCTACTTGCAGAAAAGAGGAGAGGCTCAGTCAGGTCTCACTGGCTGTGGGATTCAAGTTCAATGCCTGTGAAAACAGACACCAGAATAATCAAAGAGCTGCATTCCTGTCTAAATGGCAGCTAATCCCAAGTGCTTTGAAGGAGCGGAAATCACAGGTGAAGTCAAACCCTTAGACGAATCATCGGTCTAGTTGGTTTGTCCTTGTAGTTCTCACAACCCCAAAGAAGGGGCAGGATGTGGCAGTCCATTTTACAGATGAGACAATGGAGGCTTCTGGTCATCTAGAAAGCTGCTGGCACTTTCCTTGGGTTATACCTATGAGCATTTGGATGTTTTTAATTGCTTATAAATTAGTTTAAACTAGTACAAGTTAGAAATAGACTATTTTATCCAATCTGAAAATGAAATGAATAGCAAGGATCTTTCAAAGGTCAACAATTGAAGCTGGGTGTCTGCAGTTCACACCAGTAGTCCTAACTACTCAGGAGGCTGAGACAGAGGATTAAGGTGTGAAGCCCAGTAGGATTGGACTATGTGAGGACATACTGGGAGGGCAGCCAGGTACAGGTCAAGGAGAGAGGCCCGGGGAGAAGCCAACCCTCATACCTCAACTCCTTCATCTCGGACTTCAAGCCTCTAGAGTGAAGAATTAGTCTTGTTCCTGCAGCTACTAATGTGGGCTGCTGCTGGCCTATAGGAGGCCCTGGTCGACCAATCTCCAGAGTCAAGAGGTTGCCATGACACCTAGCTTTGTGTTGGGGCATACAGACCAAATGGCACAGACTTCCTTCTCCATCCCTGCAGGGTACCCCACTGAGAGGCTGCACATCATCAATCAGAACACTGGCAGTAAAGTGTTTGAAAGCAGCTTAGAGAGTCAGTAAGAAACTCATAGCCAGATAATGTCCAAAAAGCCATGCCGCAGGTAGATTCTCTCTCAGGGTCTTCTAACTTCTGGTTGCCTTTTCAACTGTTCCCCAGCTGGGGTGAGTCAGAGGGGATACAAGTAAAGAAAATGAGCATCAAAGTAACTGAACTTCCCACACTTCCCTTTGGAGGGAGGTTAGTGTCTGCCTGACAGAAACAGGCCAGTCAGTGCTTAAATCTGCTGGGAAGGAAATGAAAATATGAAAAACACTATAGGTCTAAAGTTCCTGAGCCCCTGCTGACTACCAAAGCCCATTGACTCACAGAAACAAGCAGAAGATAAATGCTTTAAGAAGCCCCTCGCTGGTGCGTACTTGTCACCAGCATTCAAAAGAGGTGACCTGGAGTTCCTCATCAGGAAACCATTCCATGAGCCAAACTTCACCTCTGTAGCCAGCTGCCAAGCCTAGAGCTCCCAGAGGCCCAGACAGGAGAGGGCCAGCCCTTCATCTTGTAGCTTTCTGCCAGGCTCATTTTCCATCCCTAGCAGCCGATGGTAATTTGGAGATTAGATTAGAGGCACTGCTCTCTGAAAGGCGTACATTTGAGACACTAGGCAAAAGCTAACATAAGCACATATGAACATAAAACACAGGGTGAGAGAGTCCAGCAAAAAGTCCTGGCATGGCAGCTGACTCTAAATGTATTATCTGGACCCAGGGAGGGAGAATATTTTTCTGGTTTGTGGGTTTTTTTTTTTCAGTTTTTAAAAATCATTGTTATAAAGGTGATGTAAGGAGGGGTTACAGTTATAAAAATCAGGTAACGAATTCATTTCCTTTTGGACAATGTAACCCCTTCCCTCCTTCTCTCCCAGTTGTCCCCTTTCGTCTCTACCCACAATTTGTATAGTTCATTTTCAACATAGTGTCTAGTGAGTACCACTGCTGCATCTGTTTACTCTTTGTCCCCCACTTTCTGGGCCTCCCCTTTTCTCTCCAAAACAGATAAATGAACAAACAAGGCAAAAGAAAAGAAAATGAAAACAGCAAAAAAAAATTTCCCCGCTTTGGTAACTTTATTTTGTATGATCAGATACATATAGCTATTGTGCCTTTATGACCCTAAAGAGTAAACTTCTTTGGTCTCACTGTGTGTGAATGCTTAGAATCCCAGCGTGTTTTAGATCTAGATTCCACATAGGAGTGAAAACATGCACTCTCTGAGCTTGGCTTACCTCACTTAACATGATTTTTCTAGGCCCCTCCATAGGAAGAGCATTTTTTCAAAGAGCAGATTGTTTTAGCAAATTATTTGGGTATAGCTGACAGAGTTTTGTCATGTATTATTATTTTTTAAAATCTCTTGTAGAATTATGCAGCTTCAGGATGATCCATCTTTCCTCAAAAAGAAAAGCAGCTAAATATTGTCTTGTAATCTGGGTGTGATCTGAGGATCAGCTGCATTGGCATCTCTCAAGATCCTGATGGACTTGCAGAATCTCACACCTCAACCCAGCCCAGAATCTGCACTGAACAAGATTGCAGAAGTGGAGGTATAGCTCAAGTGGTAGAGTACCAACCTTGAGTAAAAAAGCCAAGTGAGAGTATGAGGTCCTGAGTTCAAGCCACAGTACTGGCACAAAGAAAAGAAGGAAGGAAGGAAGGAAGGAAGAAAGAAAGGAAGGAAGGAAGGAAAGAAGGAAGGAAGGAAGGGAAAAACAGGAAAAAGAAAAAGAAAAGGCATAGCTTTAGAGCAATTAGGCAATGCAGAGCTGAGAAAACTGGCTAACTAAGAGTGGGTTTAATAGTAAGAGAGCCAGCCCAGTGCCCACTACTTCTGTCTGGGCAGGAAAACCAGCATCAGTTCTTAAGTCTCAGCAAGATGGGGTAGGCAGTGATACAGGCCGGGGAGGAAGAGAGCTGGGCTTCTGCTCAGGACTAAAAGGACAACACAGCTGCCCCTCCCTCTGAGGTGCTTTATCCACTCAAGGTTGAGTCCATGTGGGTATTGATTATGCAAAAGAAGCCCACACAATGTACAAGGAAAGATTCATTTCTCCAATTAACAAAGGGTAATGGGCACTTTCTACAAATTGTGCTCAGTTGTATATGCCACATACGTAATGTTCCTTTTGTTTACTTTTTCAAAGTGACGACACCATACTTTCTTTGCTTTCAGTCTGGTTGATCAGCCACTCTTCGTGGTACCCATGGCTCCCAACTGTAAAAGGGGCACTCAAGCACTTATCTCCTGGAAGTAGAGCTGTAGCTGAGTGGTAGAGGATGAGCCCCCAGCACAAAAGCTTAGGAACAGCACCCAAGCCCTGAGTTCAAGCCCCAGGGTCAGCATAAAAAAGAAAGGGCTTTTGAATGGACAAAGCTGTGTTTGTTGTCCTGGTTATTGTACTTCCCAAAATGACACTGGGCAAATGTTTTATCTTGAAACAAAGACAAGAAACTATAAAATGCGGAGTGTTAATTATAAGCGATGACGCATTATTGAGTGGCAGCATGGTGGTATAGCTTGACTGACAATGACAATGCATTGTGTTCCTGCTGCAGAAGCCAAAGCTTAGAGAAGCATGGTCTGTTGTCATACAGCTAGAAGTGATGGAGCCTAGACTTGTGGGTGCTAGGTCTGCCCCACTCCAGAGCCCAGAGATGGCAAAAATCTCATCCCATCACCTCTACACACCCACAGTGCCCTCCCCCTCCTAGCACCTCCTACTTGACCCACCGTTTAAGATGGAATTGCAAGTGTACCCAATTCATGAAGGGTGCTACTCATCTACAGTTTATGTTCTGAGAGGAATCAATCACCCTTCTGACTGTAAACATCAATGGCTGATATTTTAAATTGTGTCCTGTTTAGGCTTTGCTCTCCTTTGCTTCTGAACCACTTAATTTTTATATCCTCCCTCCATTCTTCGCATTACAATGAAACATCGCAAAATGAGAGTAAAACAAACATCCCACTGACTCTCAGATTATGAAATAATGAAGCCTCTCCCTCCTCATTCCTTCCAGCTCTCCCTTTCCTGCTCCCTCCCTCTCCCCTAAATGTTTCAGTCTCCCCCACAGGCAGGAGATAAGTATACCCTGAATTTGGGTTTAACAGAGAAGCCTGAAACTATGATTGAATAGATTTGAATTAATAGGACTTTCTCTCCAACAAAAGCTTTAAGAGAGTTCAGCAAAGGTTAGGCATGCAGAGAATGCTGCATTTCCTGCTATCTTCTGATTAGCTTTGAAGATAATTAATGGAAATGAGCAACCATGGCATTCCTAGAGAAGCAAGGGACAGAGCTGAGCATCCTGAACAAGAACCTCACTGATCTCCAGCTTCTGTTGCATCTGTCAATTACCTCTCTGGGCTCCAGTGACATCTGAGTGACCCCAGGGCTAAGTGACATGTCATCTTCTAGCACTTTGCACTAGGCACCCTTTTCCTTTCCTGGGAGAGAAATGTGTGATTCTCATATCAGGATATCGTGTGAGGAAGACATGCACATACATTCCTCAGAACAGTCGAATATGGCAGCCTCTATTATTTTTCCCATTTGGCTAATGATGAAATGACATCTGGAGAGAGTTAGTAACATTCCCAAGAAGTATCAAGACTGAAATTGACTAATCTCCAATCTGTAACTCCAGAGCCGAAGCTATAATAAGAGGTTAATATGTTTCCTTAGTTCCCTTGTTTCACACCTTTATTTCCACAAAACAAGGCATCAGAGAAGCAAAACCCAGCAGATCAATAATGCCACAGGTGTTCCTAAGACCCACAAGGCTGATCTAGTGGCCAAGCAGTAACTCTGGTTTCTTCTTATCTTTTCTCAGATTGTAAACACCTCATTTTTTTCATTTTTTTATATCCTTCCCAATATTGCCAATTTTTTTTTGGGGGGGGGGATCCGGTAATGGGGCCTGAACTCTGGGCCTAGGTGTTGTCCCTCGGCTTTTCAGCTCAAGGCTAGCACTCTACCACTTGAGCCACAGCACCACTTGTAGCTTTTTTTTTATGCTTATGTGGTGCTGAGGAATCGAAACCAGGGCCTCATGCATGCAAGGCAAGTGCTCTACCACTGAACCACCTTCCCAGCCCAATATTGCCAAATTTTAAGAGAGAACAACTGTTACTTACTGTCGATTTACCATGGAATCTGTCAACTTTACTACAATGGTGTCCCTTTACCCTTTCCACAACCAATCATGCCACTTTCTTGCCTAGTAAGGCCCAAGAGTCTCAGGACTTTCTCTATAGGATACATCAGACAGCTACCATCACACAGTCTAGTTGGGTACAGTTGTTATAATCTATCTGTTCTTCCTCTCTAAATTTTCAGCTGGGTACTTTCCCTTAGTCTTTGTTATATGAGCATTGACTAACCCAAGTGTTAGTTATAAGGATGCCTAGAGAAGACAACGTCCATCACAATTCAAAAATATTCAGTAAAAGGCCAAATGCTCGTGGCTCACCCCTGAAATCCTACCTACTCAGGAGGAAGATGAGATCTGAAGACCAAGGTTCAAAGCCAGCCTGGGCCAAAAAGTCAGTGAGACATTTATCTCCACTTTACCAGCAAAAAGCCAGAAATAGAAGTGTGGCTCAAGTGGTAGAGCACCAGCCTTGAACTAAAAAGCTAAGGGGCAATGCCCAAGCCCTGAGATCAAGACCAAGTACCACAAAAAGGAAGGAAGGAAGGAAGGAAGGAAGGAAGGAAGGAAGAGAGGGATAGAGGGAGAGAGGTAGGGAGGGAGGGTGGAAGGGAGGGAGGGAAAGGAAGAAATCAGTGAAGAACATGGCCACTTTCCTATTTCAATCCTTTCCTTAGCCTCCTTAGCCTTCTTTTATACTAGCCAGCATCCCTGAAATAATAATCAGTTGTGCTCAATACAATTTTCTTTTTAAAGCTGGGCTCAGTGATACACACCAGTAATCCCAGCATTCTGGAGTCAAGTCAGGAGGATGAAGAAGCAGCAGCTTGGGTTATCACGAGACCCTGTCTCAAAAATATTTTCAATCAACTGAGTCAGATGCTAGTGGCTCATGCCTGTAATCCTAGCTATACACAGCAGACTGAGATCCAGGATGGAAGTTCAAAACCAGCTTGGGCAAAAAAGTTCATGAGCCTCTTTTCTCCAATTAGCCATGGAAAAATAGCCAGACATGGAGCTGTGGCTTACATGGTAGAGTGTTAGCTTTGAATGAAAAAGCTAAGGGACAGCACTCAGGCCCTGACTTCAAGACCCTGTACAGATACACACATAAAATCACTGTGCTGTTTTGCATAGTGTATATGAAAAAAAATGTGAAAGGGACACATATTTTGGGAAATACAAACTTTTTGTGAAGTGGGTGAAAGTGTTATTGGTAAACTGCTAAAATCAGACACATGAAGTGATTAGCATATGAGAATCTCGGAAGCTTCCCCGGTTCACAATTGGAGAGAACAGTAGAGTGTGAGGAAGACAGGAGCTTCAAAGGGGATCATTTGAATATCAAAGGATGGAGCCAAAACTCTTGGGAAAACTGAGAAAGCCAGGGAATATTTCTGCAAAGAAATGACCTTGTTTATGCATGTACTGTGAAAAATCAAACATAAGACAGAGGAATGAACTATGCCCCTCTACAAGTCTGTCAGAAAATAATTAGGTAAAGAAAAATAATCAAAACTTCAATTGTCAACCGTTTTTTTTTTCTTCTGGTTTCTCTAAGAATCAGGCCAAAATGTGATTATAATTTTAGTTCTACAGCTCCTATAGCAGAGAAAATAAAAGTTCTTTCCATTCTCTTCTATGGTACTGAAGTTTACTTTTTAAGAGAAAGGCTGTGTGGAACCTTTCCTTACCATTTCCGGAGCTGTGGAGCTCTCATGTTAAGATGCCTATGAGCAGCTATCACTAAAGCCACTCAGACCTGAATTCTAAAGGCCTCCTCTTCTGCCTTCTGCCTTATTATTTATGCTTATTTATTGGTAATACTGGTGTTCAAACTCAGGGTCTATGCTTGCCAGGTGAGCACTCTACTACTTGAGCCACATCTCCAGCCTTTTAGACTTTCCATCATTTTCTGATAAATTCTCTCACTTTCACCTAGGCCAGCTTCAAACTGCAATCTCTTACCTCCTCCTCATGAGTAGCTGGGATTACAGGTATGTACAACCATACTCAGTCCTCTCATTTATTTTGCACAGCACCATCACCAGGTGGATAGTTTAGGTTTGGTTTTCCAGATAATAAAGTAGGCTCAGAGGACATAATTAGATTCAGTCCAGGTTTTCCCCCAGGTGAGCCTGGCTCTTGTACCAAAGCTCTATCTGTTGGCTAATTTCCAGATGACTACGAATGAAGTCAAGAAGCAATCAACATGTATACCAACAAGTATCAACTACCCATCTACTTGGAAGAGAAGATGAATCTCTACAAGGCAATTTTGCAGGACTTTTTAACTCCACCATATCACTGAGCCTCTGGCTGGTCCAGGAGTTTCTGACTCCGTTTCTACTCCAACTCCCAGGGTATTTTCAGGGCCCCAGAACTTCCTGCTTGTAGGTGTTTAGTAAATTAAATAAGTAGGTTTAATTAGGTAGCCGATGAAGAGAACATCACACGGTATTCAGGCAGTGTAATGAACTGCAAGTAAGAAAATCCATGGAGGCATGGTTGAAGGTAACAAAGGAGTTTTATTAGTTGATCTGCAACTCTGTCCTGGGTTACCTCAGAACTAGGAGCAACTGCAACCTCCAAGAGGGCAAGTTTTTTTTTCCTTTTTCCTCCTTCCCACAGGCATCTCCTCTCTCCACAGGCCTCTCTGCTCTCCGAGGGGCCTCTCCATCTCTCTGCAGGCCTTTCCAAACTCCTTCACTCTCTACAGGCCTCTCAGCTCTGCTCAGGCCTGTCTGATCTCCACAGGCTTCTCTCCGAAGGCCTCTCCAATCTCCATAGGCCTCTGGCCTCTTTGCAGGCCTCTCTGCTCTCCACAGGCCTCTCAGCCCTGCCCAGGCTTCTCCACCCACCCGGGTCTCCCCCTCAGGCCAGCCCAGGTCTCACTGGGCCTCTCCTCCGGCCTGGGTTCTCCTTGGGTCTGAGGAAAGAAACCTGGGCCCAGCTCTGCTCCCGAAGACACATCTCTTGCAGACTCTCCTTCCCTATCCCCCCCTCCCAGACCTCCTCCTCTCTATATCCCGTGGTCTACCTCCTCAAGCTGCCCTTTGACTCCATGCACGCCAGGCCGCTGGTGAAGTCAGCGTGGGGACGGTACTTCCGCCCCTCAAGTTCTCACAGCAGGAAGAGTTTATTGTATTACCAAACTGCTGCCCCTTGGTACATGGTGGAGAAGCACATGACCCAGAGGACGCAGGCTGTTTTGCGCGGCCTTAACTAGGCAAGGGGAGAGAAGGTTTGGCCAGGGACGATATAGCACCACCGGATGTGGATGTGACCTCAGGGCCTGGGACTCTCCCTCTGTTTGATATGGGAGGTGGCGGAGGGGGGGAGTGTCTAGGATGTGACCTTGGAGGAGGAGGCCTTCAGGTATGCCAGTTACCTAGGTGACACGGGTACTGGGCAGAGACTTAGCATAGAAGAAGGAGGAGTCTGCCTCACAGAAGGCCTGTAGTAAATGAGGCCTCTCCTGACCTGTATGTACTCCCCCATGCTCCCCAGAAGTCTCACTTTCCCCCACCCCTCTGAAACTCTTCCACAATCCTGTTGTGACTTCTGCTCCCAGCCTCCAACCCAGCTCTATCTTCTGCCAGCCAGGTATCACAAGTTTCCAGCCTCACAGGAAATAGACCAGCCGTACATTGGCCAATGTCAAATATGGCTCTGCCTTTTGTTAGTCTAACCCAGAAAAGTCAAGGGGGGCATGTCAGACAGAATGAAGAAAAGGGTAGCCCTCAAATGCCATGAGGTTGGCAAGTGCCAGGGTCTAAGGCACATCTGAACTTCTGCTTTAGTATGAAATTTGAGATGAAATTAAGAATTTAGGTAATTTTCTTGATCAGACCGTGGGGGGCGAGGGTGGGGGATGGCAGGAAAGGATTGGCAGGTGAGAGGATTGGCATGGACAAAATAAAAAATAAAAAAAATGCCAGGCAGTGGTGGCTCACACCTGTCATCCAAGCTACTCAGGAGTCTGAGATCTGAGGATCACAGTTCAAAGCCAGCCCAGGCAGGGAAGTCTGCAAGACTCTTATCTCCAATTAACCATCAGAAAACCAGAAATAGTACTGTGGCTCAGAGTGGTAGAGTGCTAGCCTTGAATGCAAAAGAGCTTAGAGACAGCACTGAGTTCAAGCCCCATGACTGACAAAGTAAAAATAAAAATAAAATAATAAATAAATAAGCTCAAAATAAAAATCCCTAGCCCAAACATCCCTACAGATAAACCAATGAAACCTCTCAGGTAGAGTCAGTGATTGATGAAGCCACCTGCAAGTTAGGGCCAAAACATAGTCTCAAGACCCTGAATACGGGTGGATGTAACACATCCTAGTTTGTGTCTCTGTCCAGAATGTAATTGTATCTTAAAAGGAATGGACTTCTGGGCCTGGGAATGTGGCTGAGTGGTAGAGTGCTTGCCTAGCATCCATGAAGCCCTGGGTTCAATTCCTTAGTACCACATAAACAGAAAAATCTGGAAGTGGTGCTGTGGCTCAAGTGGTAGAGTGCTATCTTTGAGCACAGAATGGCTCAGAGACAGCACGTAGGCCCTGAGTTCAAGCTACAGGACTGGCAAAAAAAAAAAAAGGAATGGACTTCTTAAGTGCCCCAGAGTGCTTGTGGGAGTGGAAAGACTGGGGTGGATTAATCTTGTATAGAAATTTTTGTGGAAGAGAGTGACTCTGCGTTCCTCATAGCACCTGCTGCTACAAAAACAAAAGAGCTGCAGGCCCAGCAAGTGTGAGGCCCTGGGCTCTATCCCCAGTATTGCCTCTCTCCCCACCCTCACCTGGCAAAAAAGAAGAAAGCCTATCTCATTCTACTACCTATTAGATCTGCTAAGAGAATAGAGAGTTCTGGCAGGTCTCCGCCCCCCAAAATTAGATGGGTCAAAGAGACAAACATTGAAAGGAGCCTTCTGGGTGTGGGGTTTTCTGCACAGCAATTGTTAAATAGCTAAGACTGTGGACATTAGGCAGGTAGAAGGCAGTATGGCTCCATAATTTACTGTGTGACCATAGGCAGGTGAGCTAATCTCTCTGAGTCGCATTTATCTCATCAAAAGAAAAAAATGGAGATCAGAATAGCCACTCTCAATACCATTGAGCATATATCTTAAGAATGAATCAATATGTGGTAAATAGCTTTAAATGTTTATTGTGTGGTTGTTCATAGTAGTTAAACAGTAAAATCAGCCAGGGTGTCCAACAACAGTTGAATGAATAAAGAAGATATACTATATATATATATATATATATATATATATATATATATATATACATACATACATATATATATATACATATATATATATATACATACACACATATACACATACACACACACATACACACACACACACACACACACACACACACACGAAAACACCATGGAATATTACACAGCCATAATAAAAATGAACTCACGTCATTTGCAAGAAAATGGGTGGAACTGGGCAACATCATCTTGAGGGAGACAAGCCAAGCTCAAAAAGCCAAATGTCATGTTTTGCTGATGTGTGGAAGCTAGAGCTAAAATACATACATATTCAGAATAGCCACCTTCTAGTGTCAGGGTTACATTTGAGCATGTAAAGTGCTCAGAGTAGCAATCAGAAGCAGATTTACTTCTGGCCCACCTCTCCTGAGTCTCAGCTTTGGTCTAGACCCTTAAAGATGCATCCTTCTCTCTCACTGTACTACTGTTTGCAGTAGGACCTGCAGTGTTGAGGGCAGGAATAAGGCAAGAGGCAAAAGAGCCTGGCTGGGGTCCTCTTGCCCCATTGCCCTGTGCCCTTGTGAGGGGCAGCGACCAAGCCTTTCTCTTAGCCCTAGGAGAAGCCATCCCCCCTTGATTTCCCATCAGGATATTCAGCAGAACCTCTCAAGAGTCAGGCCCCAAATCCTACTTCCAAATAGCCTCAGCTCTACAGCAGTCCCTGCAAATCCATGGGCTCTCCCTTCCCCCAAAAGGCAGCAGGAGCCAAGTGTCACATGGCTGCCTTCAGGGCCAGGAAATGAGGCGCCTGGGTGAAACTGCATTCCCAGGTTTGACTGCTCTTCAGTCAGGCGCTGAAGTCCAGGTTGGCAGGAAGGTGAAGTCAAGGTGGGGCCTGTGCGGGGAGAGGACACACCAGGCTGCAGACTTTTACTGGGATACAGGACTGCTTTAGAAGAAAGGGCTTGGGATATTAGATTCCCTCTTCAGGCCCAGTCCACTAGATAGAATGGGGGCAGAATTAGTGTCCCAAGATTGAGGAAGATTTACAGAAGTACATTTGACCTCGAGAGCATGGTTTACTTACAAGGGTAAGTGAAAGATCTATTGCTCTGGGAACTTTTCGTTGACCTACTTTTACATTTCATTAATCCTTAGATGGGTGAAGTCATCTAAAATACCCACCTTGAGATATTCCATAACCTTGGTGGGCTATTTTGGTCTTAACAGAGGATCTGCTGCCTAACGTGTTTTCCACATCATGGACTAGAAGCCCTGAAGAAGTCTCCACTCAAGGCTTACCACCTATCCTCCTCCTCACAAAGACTCAAAACTCTAAAATCTTTCAGGGAATGGCAGGATGTTGGCTCCTTCCTGCAGATACAGAGCATAGGCCTACCCAGGTTAGGAGCCCTTGTCCTTGATGGAGTCAGCTGGAGCCCAGGTCACAGGTGATCCAGGGTACCACTGAAGAACAAGTAAGTCCTTTAGAGGTGGTAACCAGTAGTAGTTGTGCTCAAGGTGGAGAAGCTATGCTCAGAGTTTAGTCATCAGCTCTTGATTTTGGTAGAGTCAGCCTTGTACCATTTTTCATTTCATACCTTAGAAACAAGAAGAAACAAAGTTAGTTAGAACATCACTAATGTAAGGTTCAATAAGGAGAAGGAACCTCTTTGGGTCTCTCCTAGAGCTATAAAAATAGCTGGTAATAGAAATGCAAGGGTGTAAGTTCCTGCCCAGTGGGAAGATAGACAGGCATGGGTAGCAGGTAATCAATCATACTTATAAACCTTTTCAACTTCTCAGCTTTTGTTATTTGGGGGAAAGGTGGACACAAGTGACCCATTTGCATTCTGACAATAGACTCTCTTGCCTGTCTAGTTTGTCTTCCAACCTATTTTTCTTTGAACAGTCCCTCATTACTGTGATAAGCTTTATTCCGGTAGGTCTCTCCTCGTTGCTAAGATGAGATGTCCCAGTTGGTCTGATTCCATGTTGGAGTGGAATGACAGACAAGGCAGGTTAGAGTCTGTGCTAATGAGACCCTGCTGGCCAAATTTAAGCTACAATGAAGGCTAGGAAAAACAAATCTTACATACAGGTAACCTAGAGTCCATTATATTAAAAAAAAAAATGGCTAACTCAGCTGGGCACTGGTGGCTCACACCTGTAACCTTAGCTTCTGAGGAGACCGAGATCTGGAGGATCAAGGTTCAAAAACAGCTTGAGCAGGATAATCTAAAAGTTCTTATCCAATTTGCCATCAAGCAATTGAAAATAGAGCTGTAGCTCAAGTGGTAGAGCACTAGCCTTGAGCACAAAAGCTCAGGGACAGCACACAAGCCCTGAATTGAAGCTCCAGAACTAGTATAAAAAAAAAAAACCCACGAGGAAAACAGTTTAGCAATTGACAGAACAGTCTAGTTATTTCTGTTGCACATAGCATTTTAGAGCAATAGTTAAGACTGACAGCATGGTTAGGAGCATTATGCTCCTCACAAGCCTGCAAAGAGCCAGCATCAATAAGAATTTTAATGTAGAGGGCCCCTGTTTGGTAAAGTCTTTTCCTACCTTTATATCCTAGAAGGACAGGGACACTAAAATTAGCTATGACTCAAGTAATACTCAATTTCCTAGGTAGTCAAACACTAGACAAGATTAACCAAACATGAACAATTATCTTGATAAAAATTAAAGTATTGGGCTGGGAAGGTGGCTCAGTGGTAGAGCGCTTGCCTTGCATGCATGAGGCCCTGGGTTCGATTCCTCAGCACCACATAACTAGAAAAAAAAAAAAAAGCCAGAAGTGGCGCTATGGCTCAAGTGGTAGAGTGCTAGCCTTCAGCTGAAGAGCTGAGGGACAGCGCCCAGGCCCAGAGTTCAGGCCCATGTCTGGACCCAAAAAAAAAAAAACAAAAACAAAAAATTAAAGTATTTCCTTTAGGCTACTTTCTTACAAACATTACCAAGGGCAGAATGATCTCCTGAACTCATAGAAGTAGGTGTTTGTTCTACATCCTTGTATTAAATCTTGAACTTAGAAAGTCTTTATATAAAGTTATAAAACTTTTGAGCTTAGATAGCATTTTCTTTTCTCAATAAAATAAAATCCTCTCAGTAGCCAGAAAGAAAAGAATAAGCAATTTCCAAAACCACATTTGTTAATAGACCCATATATCGTGCAAGGGAGTTGATTCCAAAGTATGTTATGACATAAAGAAACATACTTATGATCATTTATCCGTATAACCAAAATTCCAAGGTCCCTTTTGCCACTTGAATTTAAAAATGACCTGTATCTTGAGCTTGAGAGTTAATGCTTGAAAAACTGCATTTTAGTTAGACTTGATTGAGATAAGATAATTAATTTTTTCAAGAGTGACCTTAGCTTTTAACATATTAACATTATATTCGCTGTTTAAAGACTGTCTAAAAATTGGTCAAACACATACATACATGCACAAAAAGAAATTTAAAAATAAATTAACTCAATAGTGAAAATCCATAATCATATCATAATCTATAACAACTACTCAGTTACTTTCTGGAATTCCAGAGGCAAATGTTTTTTTTCAAGTGTTTGACAGCTTAATGTGCAACAATTACACCTATACACAGATGTATTAATTTACAGTACTTTTAGCCATAGGTTAGTTTTCCCTGGAGACTAACAAAAATGACACCGAACAAGATGGCATAGGCTTATATCTAGAGCCCTGTCATGGCTCCTAGAGCCATCATGACATTCTAAAGCGCCACCACAGTGGACATGGCCATTGTGAAGTCAGGCCACTGAGAGGAGATGAGGTACTTCCTTGTCCCTGTGGTCAAGTCTACAACCACAGTGTTTCTCCAAAGGACTTTCCAATGAACTATAAAGCCATCTTGCACACAACATATAAGCATAGACAAAACAGTGAAGAGCAAATTTCCCTTTTTCTTTTTGTTTGGGCCCCAGAGGCTGGAGGTGATGCAGTGAGCTTAGGATGCGGTTCTCCTATTAGAAGATGTTTACCCTGCTGGGTGCTGGTGACTCAGGCCTGTAATCCTAGTTACTTAAGAGGTTGAGATCTGAGGATGGCCATTCAAAGCTAGCTTGAGCAGAAAAGTCCATGAGACTCCTATCTCCAGTTAACCATTAAAAAGCTGGAATGGAGCTGGGGTTCAAGAGATAGAGTGGTAGCCTGGAGCAAAAAAGCTCAGGGACAGCACCCAGGCCCTGAGTTCAAACCCCAGGACTGGCACTAAAAAAGCAAGGAAGGAAAGAAAAAAAGGAAGGAAGGAAGGAAGGAAGGAAGGAAGGAAGGAAAGAAGGAAGGAAGGAAGGAGAGGGAGAGAGGGAGGGAAAGTGCTTACTCTAATTTCTCATAACCCAGAGAGCAAGATAAGAAAATGGAAAACTTTTGAGCTAGGATTTAAGCAGAGATACAAATACTAGGTAGAGGAGAGCAAGTGGTTTACCCTAGGGGCAGAGGGCCAGGCAGTCTGTCAGTAGAGGTACTGAGTGGGAAGTTTTCAGAGGAGAGAAAACTAGGAGAGTGGCCTAAAGACAATCTGGGTAGGAAAAAGAGAGCAGTCGTAGTCCAAACAATAGAAAAATGTTTGCCTAGTAGAGTCCTTAATCTAGAGAGAGATCAGGACAGTTCTTACCTCTGCAGCAATGGTTATATTAGATCTGAAGAAACTGCATTTTATTTTATTTTATTTATTTATTTATTTATTTTGTCGGCCGTGGGGCTTGAACTCTGGGCCTGGGCGCTGTCCCTCAGCTCTTCAGCTCAAGGCGAGCGCTCTACCACTTGAGCTACAGCGCCACTTCCGGTTTTCTGGTGGTTTATTGGAGATAGGAGTCTCACGGTTTCTCCTGCCCGGGCTGGCTTTGAACCGCGATCCTCAGATCTCAGCCTCCTGAGTAGCTAGGATTACAGGCGTGAGCCACCAGCGCCCGGCTGAAACTGCATTTTATTTAATCCAGATTATCTTAAATATTTTCACTTCAGTGTATAATCAATAGAAACAATTAATAATACTTAACATTTTTGTACTAGATGGTTGGAATCCAGTATGTCTTTCAGATTTTCTTGACATATCAACTTGAAGGAGGCATTCTTCGCTAGAAAAACTTAGCTGAAGATAGACATTGAAAAAGTAGATGCACATACCCCCAAGTTGTTCAAGCATATTTAAAAGTGCTCCAATTACTGAATCAAGTACTTAAATACTATTTAAATTCAACTTAATCTGTACAGCATCTTTGCAATAAAATAAAATTTTTTTTAAAAAGTGAGTTTCTTAGTTGCAGCAGTCACACTGAAAGTATTCAACAGCCCCATATGGCTAGTGGCTAATTTATGACAAAGTCTATCTAGGCTGTTATCTCTCCAAGCCCTACCCACTCTTTGTAGTTGGCTGTATTTTTTAATTAAAATAAATGTGAAAAAATTCATTATTCAAAATTCAAACATTATAGAAATCTTGATATACTGTGAAGGCTGCAAACCAAAGGCTGAGATCCAGACTTGTGGTTCAAAGCCAGGCTAAGCAAAAAGTTCAGGAGACCAATAAAAAGTTGAATGTGGGGCTGGGAAGGTGGCTCAGTGGTAGAGCGCTTGCCTTGCATGCATGAGGCCCTGGGTTCGATTCCTCAGCACCACATAAGCAGAAAAAGTCAGAAGTAGCACTGTGATTCAAGTGGTAGAGTGCTAGCCTTGAGCTGAAGAGCTGAGAGACAGTGCCCAGGCCAGAGTTCAGGCCTCACAACTGACCAAAAAAAAAAAGTTGAGTGTGGTGGCATTTTCCTGTTGTCCCAACTATGTGGGAAGCATAAGCAGGATTACTGTCCAGACTGGCTCAAGCAAAAAGCAAAAGAGTATATATATCCATATATATATATATATATATATATATATATATATACATATATATATACATATATATATGGATATATATATATCCATATATATATGGATATATATATCCATATATATCCATATCCATACATATATACATATTACACTTAAAGAATAATTCAAGCTCAAGGCCCTCAGTTCAAACCCCAGTACTGCCAAAAAAAATGACTTTTTAAAGTTGCCTTCTATTTTTCTAATCTCATTATCTTCCCTTCTCCCTTTTCTTGAGATAGGGTCTCACTGTATAGCCTAGGCTGTCCTTGAACTAACAATCCTCCTGTTTCTGCCTCCAGAATGCTACAGTCCTAGTAGCATTTTAGATGGCCTTAGAAAACCTCCATCTAATGTAAGACAGATAAAATTCTTTCATGTTTCTTTCTAAAACTTTTTTTCACTCTCTTGACACATAAGTTTGTAATCCATCTGGAATTTGTTTTGACAGAAAGCATTAGAAGGTAGCAATGTAACTTGGAACAAAATAGTCATTAATCCAATACCATTTACAGAATATTCTCTCCTTTAAGCACTGGCTGAAAGCAGGTTTTGAGACATTGGAGCCTAGAACTGGACAAACAGCACTTAGTATAACAGCAGCAGCAGCAGCAGCAGCAGCAGCAGCAGCAGCAGGGGCAATGACAAGAGCAGAGTCACCGTCTTCCACAGAGCGTGTGCTCAAATGAGTGTGTGCATACGTATGTGAGAGAAAGTGCATGTATGTGCATGTGTGTGTTTTCCTCCAGTGCCTGGCTGGCTCTCCTCCCCGAGCTGAGTCCCTGGTTGGGACTCTGGGGCTTTCCCACACTTCTCCTTGCCAGTGCTCCATTCCAAGGGTCGAGCTAGGTCTTATTTGGCTGCCACAGATAAAACTCTTCCTCGTTTCAGAAATGAGTAGTGATGTAGAGAAGGTAGTATACACAACTACATTACTTAGAAAGCAAAACTTACAGGGAAAGGAACTGAGAGGCCTCAGGAACCCCGTCCCCAACCAGATATAGTGAAAAATGCCCAGAGTGGAAAGCTTCTGGTTCCAACTCTGAGGCATTGGACAGGTCTCTCTGTGGTCCCTTTTGTCAACACAGAGTTATTCCAGAAAACTCTGAAGTGCCTTCAGTAGCAAGAACACTTCAGGTTCTTGGGCCTCTGTCCAAGTTTTCTCCTGACTTCCCAAGGAATTCCTTCTGGAAATTCTCCACAGGATTCTCATGCTCTGATGATTTCTTGACTTTGCTTTGCCCTGAGAGCTACAGGTCAGGACTCTAGAATGAAGTCTCTCTTTCATATGGTCACTATTTTTTAAAACTTTCTCATGAACCTAGCTGTGTTCTCCTTCCCAGGTCGCATCCTTTGAACAAAGTACATTAAGACGGTCACCCTAACCTTGTTCAGGTTCTCATTTCAACCACCGAGTCTAGCACTGAGAGCAGGTAACTCTTAGGAGAAAGGAAATTCTGGGTCTATTCCTTCATAAGAATAAAGGTCACTTCTGAAAACCTAGTGTGCATGCTGTTATGTCACAAGAAGTTTGGAGAGTTTGGAGAATAGGAAACTTTGTTGCCTACTCTTTAAAAATGATTAGTATTATTTTCTAGGTGCCTAAATGCAATACCTTTAATCTAGAAGGCAAGATGTGACTAGAAACCCGGGGCCTGCCTTAGGTAAACTTTAGCTAAGACTTCACTTAAACCGTGGGCTGCACGATTTAAGATGAGAGTGGAGGAGTGGAGATCATGAAATACTGTGGATTTTGATATGTGGGTGTCTGAGCAATGAATGAGATAGCATAGAGAAATAAAAGGAAGAAAATGAGAAGAACTCAACCTCCATGTTCAGAAGCCTATATTAATATCTGGATGGCATATTCTGGTTGTCCAGGAAGCTTCTGCATTTCACACTTGTGGATACAATTCAATACTCAAAGACCCAACTGCTATTCATTCTTATCACCCAAGAAAAGCCTAGAAGGACTTATTTCAAATGCTGGTGTCCAGGAAGACCAAAAGCAAATCTTTGGCCTCATTCAAGGAAGAATTCAGTGGCAGATACACAAAGGAGTCTTTAACAGAGCAGATTTATTTAAGCAAGCGCTAGATTTTATTAAAGCAGAATTGATTATAAAGTAATAGCACATCCCCAAAGAAAGCTGAGGGCAGGCAGCTCTTCTCAGCAGTTAACAGTTAAGCACCTTGTCTTAGACACTTTTATGAGCAGGATTTAATAGCTATATTCATGTTTATGCTAAGGATATGTACGCCATTGTGGAGTTTGGTAAGAAGTGGAAGCACATTTCCAAGAGCTGGGAAATGGAGTGGTTTACTTAATAAGGTGTCCTCAGAGCCAAGATGATGATTTGAGAGAAGGTGTGATACATGAATCCACTTATAATGAGACATTAATAATGCATCTGGTTGGCCTCTAGAGTTGGGGATGTCTATTGGGGGAGACCACTGGCCATTGCACCAAGAGGTAGCCTCAACC
The DNA here is from genome assembly GCF_024711535.1 of Dipodomys merriami. Classification (NCBI taxonomy): domain Eukaryota; kingdom Metazoa; phylum Chordata; class Mammalia; order Rodentia; family Heteromyidae; genus Dipodomys; species Dipodomys merriami. The sequence goes on along the minus strand of NW_027206401.1, from coordinate 33,947,395 downwards.
ATAGCCAAGGATAATCCAGCAGAATGCCTGGCAAAAGGTCCCTGGATGGTGCAGCACCCATTCCCTGGCTCCTTTAGTATTATTATTCTCTTTCTACAGCCTATGCTATGTCACTGGCAAGATTCTCCTTCTGAGAGAATGAGGGTGAGGTAGGTGGGGAATGGAAATGATATTAATTTCTGCAGCAACAGACATATCAGATCTTAAGTCACAGCATTTTATTTAACCCTGATCATCTTAAATATTCTCAATTCAAGGTATAATCAATTTAAGCAGTTAATCATATTTTACATTTTTGTACTAGATCTTTGAAATCCAATATGTGCTGTTCTCAATTTTGGCTGTTCTAATAGGATTATAGTAGTGTCTCATCTGTAGTTCCCTAATGACATATAATGTTGAACATCTTTTCATTTGCCTATTTGTCATTTATGTATCTTCTTTGATGAGGTGTCTGTAAAAGTCTTCATTCCTCTTTTTATTTCCTTTCAGGCTGGGCACAGTCTCTGAGCTGCTTTTGCTCAAGGCTAGGGTTGAGCCACAGCAGTACTTCTGGGGATTTTTTGTTTGTTTGTTTTGTTTCTGTTTTTGAGTAGTTTATAGAAGTGTCTCACAAACTTTCCTACTCAGGCTGACTTTAAACCACAATCCTCAAATCTCAGCCTCCTGAGTAGCTAGGATTATAAGCATGAACAGCTTGGGCCTGGCTTTCATTCTTTCCTTTCTTTCTTTTTTTTTTTTTTTTTTTTTTTTTGAGGTTTAACTTTTTTTATTGTCAAGGGGATGGACAGTTACATAAGTACAGTTCTTGTCAAACCTGTTACCCCTTCCCTCATTTTCTTCCTACTTTCCTTCGCCTCATTCCATTTTTTGGGGGGTGGGGGTCTGGTCATGGGGCCTGAACTCTGGGCCTGGGCGCTGTCCCTCAGCTCTTCAGCTCAAGGCTAGCCCTCTACCACTTGAGCCACAGCACCACTTCCGGCTTTTTTCATTTTGCTTATGTGGTGCTGAGGAATCAAACCCAGGGCCTCAGGCATGCAAGGCAAGCTTTCTACCACTGAGCTACCTTCCCAGCCCTCATTCCATTTTTTTAACTGATTTGTTTTCTTATTGTTCAGAGTTTAAGGTATATTGGTTACCAGTCCTCTAGCACATATGTTTCACAAATATTTTCTCCTAGTCTCTGGCTTTTGAGAGAATCCTTCTCAGATTGGATTTTTAAAATTTTAATCTCTGTTATTCCTTCCTCAACACCTTTTTAAAACCTGAATCTGAGGTTACAATTCTGTTACCTCAACAACTTGTTCTGAAATGAAGGCCAAAACTGTGAGCAGCCATTTGTTGACTTCATCTCTGCCCTGAAATTGAATCCACTAAGCTAGGCACTGGTAGCTCACACCTGTAATTCTAGCTACTCAGGAGGCTGAGATTTGAGGACTGCAGTTTGAATCCAGCCCAGGCAGAAAAGCCTCTAAGAATCTCCAATTAACCAGGGAAAAGGCCAGAAATGAAGTTATGGCTCAACTTGTAGGATGTCAGCCTTGAGTGGAAACGCTAAGGAACAGTGTCCAGACCCTGAGTTCAAGCCTCAGTATCAGTACACACACACACACACACACACACACACACACACACACACACACACACACACACACACACACACACACACACACACACACACACACACACACACACACACACACACACACACAGGTCGACGGGTACACACATTACCAGCTAGCAAATACCTTGGATTCATGCTTTACAGGTGAAGAAATAAGCCTTTTGAGCAAACTGAAATAAAAGAGAGGGGACAAATTCAAGATGACTTTCACTCAGATTCTTTCTTACCATTTCATGACATGGTTTTCGCATCAGATATTTAACAGCTCATCAATCTGATTATGAAACCATTAGTTCCACTGCCAAACCTGATTAGCCACCCTGGTCTTGTTTCTCATAAAGATTAATTTTAGGTTTTTCTCAATTAGGATTAAATGTTAACCAAAATGTAGTACATGAAAAATGTTATTAACATTATCCTAATGACAACTTACATTTCCTTCACATTAATGCATAAAACACATTTGCCTACAGTGTGTCACTGAAACCCTTTGTATTTTCTAACCTTAAAAGAAAAGAAAAATCTGCTGGCATTGAATTCAAATGGAACATTCTGTCAAGAGATAGTCTTTGTCTTTTAGTTTTCCAAATACTGCTCCAGTTTGTGCAAAATCAAATGTATCTCCATTTTAGTGTATATATATATATATATATATATATATATATATATATATATATATATATATATATATATATATATAGTCTAGTTCCTCACAGTTCACAAAGAGTGCCAAGATCTTTTAAGGGACAATTATGGAACTGTACATTAGATACGCACACTTCCATTTTTGTTTGTTTTGTTTTTTGTTGTGAAGTTACTAAGTCAGATAGTGAGTACATTTCTTTTTTAACAGTGTCACCCCTCCCTCATTTCCCCCCAGTTTTTTTTTATTAGCCAGATGCCGTTTATGAATTAGCAAGGAGATTTGACAGAATGTATTTTCCTTGGGAATTGAATGAGATGTTCTATTTTTAACCAAAAGCTTTAAAAGTGTGATGAGATCAATGTTTTAAATTAAGTCTGCCCAAGATCTCAAGAGAAAGTTCTTATCAAAGGAAACAATAAAACTGCAAAGCCAAGGAATAGACCGGGGGATTCCTGGCTAACATTCATGAGAGACAATAGTTTTCCCTTTATCCCTCTTTGCTGTGAATTTCTGGTGTCCATATGACTGCTGAAAAAAAAGAAACAAAAAGGTGAGACTCAAGAAACTTCCAGAAGATCATCCGGAATGTAGGAATTCCCCAGTTGCCTGCATTGAAGGAAGCTAAATCTTGGTATTTATATTCTGAACCAAGTCTACGAAAGAAATCTCAAAGGCAAAACCTGAGGCTTTATTAAGAACTGCTTCAATTCACATTTTAGAAAGTATCAAGAAAAAATATTAAAACCATTACATCCCTAGAAACAGTAACTGCTGATATACTGTTTCAAGTCAATGTGATGAGGGAGATGGATCCTGTATGTCTGTGTATGTGTAGGTGTGTGGATATGTGTTTGTATGTCCATCTATGTGTATGCCAATCTTTTCTCTGTATTTTTTCTTTCTTCCTTACTTTTACTCTTGCCTGCTTGCTTGCTTGCTTCGTTTTGGCACTATCATTTTGAACTCAGAGTTTCACATTTGCTAGGCAAGGATTCTACCAATTAAGCCCTTTTGGCCTTATTTTTATAGGGTCTTGAGCCATCCTAGACTGCAATCCTCTTCTTTATGCCACATGACTTGTTGATATTACAGATATGTACCACTACCTCCAGCTTATTAGTTCAGATGGGTCTAGCTAACTTTTGCCCAGGATGGCCTAAAACTTCAATCTTCCCCCATCTCCACCTGTTGAGTTGCTAGAATTACAAGTGTAATATGAGACAATGTTTTGCTGACCTCAAATTCCAACAATCCTCCTGCTTTAAGAGGATTTGGGTGCTGGAATTACAGGCATATATCATCATACCAGGCCTATATATGTAATTGTTTTAAACTAAATTTGGATCTGAGGCCAGGTCTCAGCACTATGGAGGCAGAGGCAGGAAGAGGAGAAGTTTGAGCCAACCCAGAGTACAAGTGAGACCCTGCCTCAAAAAAAAGCCTATGGATGTAGTTCAGTGGTAAAGCATTTGCCTAGCATATGCAAAGACTGGGTTTGATCTCCACTACTGAGGTACAGAGAGAGAGGTGGAGGGAAGAGAGAGAGAGAAGGAAGGAGACAGATGGTAAAAAGGAAAGAGGAAGGAAGGAAGGAAGGAAGGAAGGAAGAAAGAAAGAAAGAAAGAAAGAAAGAAAGAAAGAAAGAAAGAAAGAAAGAAAGAAAGAAAGAAAGAAAGAAAAAGGATTTGTCACATATCCATTTTACAGCTGCTGTTCTTAAAGGACAATCTCTACAAGGCAGGCTGTGAGAATTGATGTCTTCCCTTCTGACAGTGATGGATGCCAGCAAGCATCATAAAACTGCACGTGTATAAATGCCCTTGGCCTTTCTCTTTATAACACTAAAACTGATAGGGTGAAATGAGTGCAAGAGTTAGCATCCAGAAGTAGAAATTAAGGATGGTCTGGAGCCCATTTGGTCGCAGAAGTGAACCATAAGGTTTGTTTTGCCCAGTTAAACAGGAATGTCAAGGTCTGCCCTGGGGATTGTGCCTATAGAGCCTTCCAGCTGATGCAGGAGGGATAGCCTCACCTGGCATGACTCTTGTTTCCACTGTGAGCCTTAGGACCCAGAACAAGGAGAAAAGAGATCCTTCCTGAGCTCCACTCACCAAACACAGAGCCAGCCACCCTGGTATTCCCTTCCCTCCAAAGCAAATCCAGGTGCTGATAAAGGTGAGAGTCACATGGGTTGGCTGTATATCAGTTTCCTGTGACTACCAAAACCAATACCATAGACTTGGGGGCTTAAAACAACACATGGATTTTCTCACAGATCTCAAGGCCAGAAGGCCATAGTGAAGTAGGGAAGGCCTCCTCCAGAGGCCCTAGGAGAGAGCCCTCCTTTGCGTCTCCAAAAATCCAGCTGCTGATGGTCACCAGACTTCCTGCCAGCATCTCTCAGCTGCCATGAATCCAATCTGTGTCCACACTTCCAACTCTTCAGTCTCCCTCTGCCATTCTCTTAGAAGAATGCTTGTTGTTTAATTTAGGGCCCATCCAAACAATCCAGGATGATCCCACCTCAAAAAACCCAGGATAGATTGCATCTGCAAGGACCCCTTTTTCCAAATAAAGTCACATTTGTGAGTCCGGCAGATGAGGATTGGCAAAAGTCTTTCAGGAGGATCTCATGGAACACTACCCAGACTGCTCCTGCAACTCCTCTGGAGGAAGTCAGGAAGGCAATTTGACAGAGATCAGAATAAAGTGGAAAGCACACATTTACTCCTGGTCAGATAATTAGGGGATGGAGGAGTCCCAGGGCCCTGAGGTGGGAGCGGAACCTTTGTGGTGCAAATAGCATAAGCACAAGAAAAGCAGTGAGGGAAGGGATAAATGGTGATGAAAGATCTGGCTGTCATCTAAGATATTTGGTGCCCCCCCCCCTTTCTCTCAGAGCCTAACAAATATAAAACACTTGGTGACATGGCCCACACAGCACACTTTCAAATTTCATCAAACTATTTCAAGAACTCTGGCAGAGTGAACTTTATTATCAAAAGGTAACTCCGGTCTACTAACTACATATCCCTTCAGTTTCATCCATCGCCCCTCTGAGTTCCCCTGATCCACACCTCTGCCCACACCTTAGTCCTGAACACTTCCCACATAGCTGTTCCACAGGTGTTCTGACATGCTGGGACGGCTGGCGCGTTCACCTTCATCTCCCCTTTTCTCGTCTCTGGGGCAGGAAATTCCTCCTCAGAATCCCCACATCTCCACAGTGTCTGGCTCACAACAGCCACACAATTAATAAATGCCTGTGGACTGAGCGAGTGAATGAATGCATGCATGGTGAAAATCTCATTTTATTTATGCATGGAATGCGCCCCAATCACATTTCAAAGAAATGGTTTGCCCTAAAGAGCTTGTTAGTTCCTTGGTTGGTTTAACCTAGGAGTAAGTATAACTCAGAACATATTTATCCTGAAACTTGAGATAAATAAGAAGCAGAAATTTCTTCCTATTATCACCAATTGGGGCCTTGGTAGAGGCTGGGAGTCTCTTCTATCTTGATCACTAGCTGTGTGGGCTCAAGAAGGTTACTTAGACGAGGCCGGTGGCTCATGTCTGTAATCCTAGCTACTCAGGAGGCTGAGACCTGAGGATCTTGGTTTGAAGCCAGCCTGGGCTGAAAAGTCCCTATGAGATTCTTATCTCCAATTAACCAGTCAAAAACTGGAAGTGGAACTGTGGCTCAAAGTAGTAGAGCTCTATCTACCTTTGAACAAAAAGAGCTCAAGGAGAGCACCCAGGCCCTAAGTTCAAGCCCTACAACCGATAACAAGAACAACAAATTATCTAAAAAAAATTTTTTTAAATAAAGTCATTTAACCTGTGAACTCTGGGTGTCTAGCAAGCGAGGAAGAGGATGAACCTGATGAAATACAAAGTCTTTCCTCACCTCTAATGTTCCAGGATTTGTATGAGGTCCCAGGGTTAACCTGGTTCCCAATTGATGCATTGAAGTTGACACTTTGCTCTGCTGGGCAGTCTCTCAGCCAGCTATCTTCAATCTAGGACCTTTCTAAATATGTTACCTGAGCCTGAGAGCCTCCTTCTCCACACTTCACACTGTCTAGCAACATCACTGGGATATGTGAAGGCTTCTGAAGTGCCTCAGACTTCTTGGCTGAAACACTCTCAAAGCATAAGATGACAAGTGATTGACTCTTCTGAGAGCAAGTTTAGGAACCGCCTGCCAGGAGCTAGACATTTATTCAGTTTTTAAAATTTCATTGTGGTATTTTTTAGAAATTTATTTTTAGGTCTGCGTTGCACATTTAAAATCTGCATGAACTTTGTATTATACTTCATAATGAATCTGCTTGTTCAAAAGAAATGCAATCCCCCACCAAAAAACAACTTTGGGGGAAGCCATTGCTCAAGATTTCCCCTTGGTTGGGACTCTAAATAGTCCAGCATCATGAAGCCCTGAAAGAGCACCTTGCATGAGAAGGCAGCTAGATAAAGCTCCCCTGAATAAAAACAATGGCCATAGGAGCTGGGAAGGTGGCTCAGTGGTAGAGCACTTGCCTTGCATGCCTGAGGCCCTGGGTTCGATTCCTCAGCACCACATAAGCAAAAAGAAAAAAGCCGGAAGTTTCGCTGTAGCTCAAGTGGTAGAGCGCTAGCCTTGAGCTGAAGAGCTGAGGGACAGCGCCCAGGCCCAGAGTTCAGGCCCTGTGACCGGACCAAAAAATAATAATAATAAAAACAATGGCCAGAGGCAGGGCTCTGGTGGTTCACACCTGTATATCTACTCTGAAGGCTGAGATCTGAGGATCCAAGTTTGAAACCAGTCCAGGCAGAAAAGTCTCTGAGATTCTTCTCTCCAATTAACCCCTACAAAGCCAGAAGTAGCCAGTGGCAGTGGCTCACATCTGTAATCCCAGCTACTCAGGAGGCTGAGATCTGAGGATAGTGGTTCAAAACCAACATGGACAGGAAAGTCGGTGAGACTCATCTCCAATTAATCACCAGAACACTGGAAGTGGCCTGTGGTTCAAGTGGTTGAGCACTTGCCTTGAGCTGAAGAGCTGAGGGACAGAGCCCAGGCTCAGAGTTCAAGCCCCACAACCAACAACAACAACAACAAAAAAGCCAGAAGTAGTGCTGTAGCTCAATTGGTAGAGTACTAGCAGAAAGAAAGAAAGAAAGAAAGAAAGAAAGAAAGAAAGAAAGAAAGAAAGAAAGAAAGAAAGAAAGAAAGAAAGAAAGAAAGAAAGAAAGAAAGAAAGAAAGCTAGCTAAAGGACAGCACCCAGGTCCTGAGTTCAAGCCCCAATACAGGCACAAAATAAAGAAAGTAAGAGAGAGAGAGAGAGAGAGAGAGAGAGAGAGAGAGAGAGAGAGAGAGAGAGAGAGAGAGAGAGAGAGAGAGAGAGAGAGAGAGAGAGAGAGAGAGAGAAAGGAAGGACAGAAGGAAGGAAGGAAGAAAGAAAGAAAGAAAGAGAAAAAGAAAAAAAAAAGACCAGAAGACCATAGCAGACAGAGAGGTGATGGCAGATGAGATCAATAAACCCAACTCATTCTGGGCTCTCTCACACCACTGTGCCATATACCACCCTTCATGGCTTTAGGCTGGAACTGGGTGGGACTTTGGGAAAACTTTACTGAACATCAGAGAGAATAAAAGGGAAATAAACATGAGGAACAAGAAGAATGGACCGTCTGGTTTGGGAGGTGTCAGCATGATCTGCCAATTGCTGGCTCGTCTCCAAACCTTGGTCTAATTCATTTTCAATGGTGAGACCCAGGGTTAGCCTGCCTTCCTTCCTTTCTTCCTTCTTTCCTTCCTTCCTTCCTTCCATCCTCCTTCCTTCCTTCCCTCCTTCTTTTTTCTTTTTTCTTTTTTTTTTTTTGACAGTATGAGTTTTGAACTCAGGGCTTCTCACTTGCTAAGCAGAGTGTTCTACCACTAGAACCCTATCTGTAGCCCAGAGATGCCACTTTCTCATTTGCGCAAAGGTGCCCTGCAAAGGGAAGGAGATGGGTTATTCTTTATAGATTATTTTTCAGCAATTGGGAAGCGTTGCATTGATTAGAAAGAGACCTCCTGCGGCGCATGCAACATGGAAGTATCCTCCCTCCTCCAGCAGAGGCAGCTTTCTGGACCTAGTTTAGCTTGTGGAGGACAGGCTAGACACTCCCTGCCAGCCTCAGCCTTGGGCCTTACATCCAGGTCAAGCCGTAAGCAGGGAGTGGGCTGAGTTAATGAGGAGGGTGAATGAATGAGAACGAATAGGGTTGAAGTTGTTTGTTTTGACGTATGAAAACGGAGCAAGGAAACCTGTCACAATAGTTTTCAGTAGGGGAGTTGGCTGGGGAGGAGAGGAATGACCATGTGACTTATGCAGATATGCTGTTTACATGGGAAGAACTGTCACAATGAAATGCCCCCTTGTAAAACTAGTCTATGCTATTTTTTTAAAAGCAAAAACTCAGCAGATGGCTAGGTATGATGGTGCACAAATATAGTCTCAGGCAGAAACAGAGAGATGGTGAGTTTCAGTCCATCTTAGGCTGCATAGTAAATTTCAAACTAGACTGAGGTATGTAATGATAGTCTCAAAACAAAACAAACAGCCAATAGATTGCTGAGGATTGGAAAGAGATTTCCTGGTGCCTCTGGAGTCCTATTACAGAGGACCTCATTTCTGGTCTCAACATCACATAGCCACACAGCATCCCACTGCGCTTTCCTGTACATCCCTAGACCAACACTTCAACCCCCTTGAGTTTCTCTTCATTGTTACAAAATCCTTTTTACCAGTTATGTATTGCTGAATTGCTTAGTCCTGGCTCTAAAGCAAGCTCACTTTCATTCCTCCCACTTTTCACCAGGTTGGCACAAAAGGTCTCTCAATTGCTTATCAGAAGCCCTTTATCTTCTCCCTGCTCCTGTTTGTTCTTTCCTTCCTAGAAACTCCTTATCTGCTGCCCTACTGACTGCCTTCTCCAGGGGATGGGAGCCAGCTTTCACCTTGGAACACTGACCTCAAACTCTCCATGTCACGTAGATGCTTCTCCTTGGGAACAGTGGTGACCCAGAGATGGCACCTTTCCCCAGGGGCAAAGGTCATGCAGCTGGATGGCTTCCAGTGACTGGGTTAGTGGGGAAAGACCAAAGACCCCAGAAAAATCCTTCCAGACACTTCTCCCCACAGCTATAAGCATCAGGAACAATTTCTCCAGTGATAATTTGCATAAAACTGTCAAATGCTGTTCTGAATTGCAAATGAACAACAACATTCCAGTATATCTTAGCAAACACAACTGTTACATGGCAAAGGGAAGAGTTAAGACCATTTAGAAAGTTTGTCTAACCTGGGCTGGGAAGTGGCTCAGTGGTAGAGCGCTTGCCTTGCATGCCTGAGGCCCTGGGTTCCATTCATCAGCACCACATAAAGAAAAAAGCTGGAAGTGGCGATGTGGCTCAAGTGGTAGAGCGCTAGCCTTGAGCTGAAGAGCTGAGGGACAGCGCCCAGGCCCAGAGTTCAGGCCCCATGAACGCCCCCCCCCCAAAAAAGAAAGTTTGTCTAACCTGAACCATTTCTTACTAACAGATGTGGTTGGTGGTTGAACAATGGTGGAATGAGGTAAGAGAAAATGCTGGATGCTGAGTTGCTTTCTGCGACAAGTAATGCTTTACAGAGCATGGCAGCTCTGTTTGTGCTAGTTGTTCCCCATAATCAATGCCTTTGGGGATCCCTGTGGAAATAGAATACTGGCAAACCATACCCCTCTCCAACAGTGAGTTCCACACCATGGTGGTTTTACAGTAATCCTGGCTCTGTCTTGTATAATAGATACAATGTGGGTTAAATAGACATTGTAGGGCTTTTTCCCTGGGGAAAAGTATGCCGCCCCCCACAACCCCGTAACAGTTATATTTATTAATATAAATTCACCAATTCAGCTTGTTAATATTTGGAGGAGTATAAATGCATTACAAATAGAAATTATAGGGGGCAAAAAAAAATCTTTCTCTACTCTTACCCACCCATAATTAACTTCTGGCTCTTTTTCCTCAGAGCTAGTTCTCTGGAAAATGTGTGTCTCCATTCTTCTTCAATCAGTTTTTGCTATGTTCCCTTCCCTCACTGGTTGTAATCACCTAAGGCTTTGCGAGTGGTTTCAAGTAGACGTCCACAAGTCTTTGCTATTTCTCCCTTAAGGAAGCAGAGCCTAATTCCAGTCCTCTGGAGAATAGGATATACATTTTTTACTCTAGTTTAGGGCCCAGAATGTAGCACAAATGACAGGCTGTCCCTTGCAAGGCTATGTCACAAAGTGCTGAGACTTACATAGTCCCATGGAGAGGCCCACAGGGGAAGAGCAGAAGCCTCCAGCCAACATTCATTTGGAAGTGGATCCACCTGCCATTAGACTTTCAGAGACTCACGCCTTGCATGTCTGCATGGCCACAAACTCAGGAGAGGCTGGGAACAGCAACTCAGCCTCTTACAAACTGCTGACATTCAGAAATGGTGTGAAATAATGCTTGTTGTTTGAAGATGCTATGGAGTGATTCATTATAGAGTAATGGGTGATTAATACAGCTTTCTAGAGAACAGATTCAAGGATTGTATTTTTACCCTTTGCTTGACTGGAAGTTCTGCTATGTACAACATTTCTTTGCCTTGTCTTCTCTTCTCTTCTAGAATTATGACTTGCTCTCCCATCTTCTCTCCTTTATCAATCTTTCCTGGCTTTCTGCTCCCTAGACTCCCAAGTAGTCTGTTCTTACCCTGTTCTTTTCTTACTCTGCATATTTAACATTTCATTCCTTTGAAGGCAAAAGATAACTCAAACATTCAGAAACAAATGCAGGAAATACTGCATCACATAGCTGGGAAGGATTCTGGCTAAAGAAACCCACAGAATTCCTAGAAGTTCTGTACAGATACTTTTTCTCCATTGAGCTAGTTTTTAAAAATCTTACCAGCACATTACTTGTTATAATGCCAATGTCGGGTGAAGATGAATTCAATTTAGTTACATAGGCCCTGGTATTAGAACCCAGGACATTTTCTCTCTGACCATCTCTTGTCTCTATTTGCTCTAGTTTCTCTATGAGTGTTTGTTAAATTATTTTCTTGCTCCAGTTAGACTGTCTACAGGCTAGAGAAGATAACACCAGGATTTTCAGGCCCCATGAGACTAGACTGAGTAGCAGAGAAATATTTCTCCAAAGGAGAAAATGATCAGATAGGAAAGACTTATGTCCACCACACTGACTTGTGGACAGATGGTTCTATGTCTAACCTAGTGCTTTCTCCTACACATCAAGAACTGCTAGATATCTCCAGCTGTGTAGACATTTGGGCCCTGTATTCATTTGGAAGGGCTATTGTAGCAAAGCAATCTGACCATTTGGAAACCAGAGTTCAAAACGAAGGTGCTAGCAGGGCCATGAACTTTCCAAATGAGCTATGGAAGGATCTGGTCCAACCTGTTTTAGCTTTGGATGGTTCTGTTGCTTGTGGATGCACCATTGCTATCTCTGCCTTCATCTTCATCTGGGGTCCTCTTCATGGGCACCTCTGTCTCTCTGTCCAGATTTTCCCATCTTCTAGAGCACATATTGAACTAGTGCCCACCCTAATGATACCTTACTTAATGCTATCTGCAGAGCTCCTGTTTTCAAACAAGATTTCATCTAAGGCCCTGGAGGGCAAAATCAGAACACATGAATGGGGGAGAGCACCATCCAACCCATAATAGGCACTGTAAATGTGCCAATACAGAACACTTTGCCTTCGTTCTTATCTCCCTCCCTGTCCCCCACATACCTCATCCTGTTTATACTCATTTCCACATGCCCTGTTATCCAAATGAGAACCTTCCTTTTCCTTCTCTATTCATCCTTCCATTAAATGCCAGCAGATCTCTGTTAGGTGTTTCTGAAACAGTCCTCATCCTCCAACTAGCTCTTTGTAGCAAGGCCTTCATAGATCAGCAGCTGCACCTGAGCCCAGTCCCCTCCAGAACCCCTCTCAATGTACAAGGCTAAAGGATGCTCCTGTTAGAGATCACTCAGAGTCTTGGACATAGGCAAACACATGTCTTCCTGGGTGGCATGGATGAGATGGATGAGGTACCAGATGTTATCCCAGTGAGTCCCAAAAGACAGACCAGCCAGCTTGGGCCTCACCTTGCAGGTGAGAAGGGGCTTCATGCTTGGTGGCCAGTGATGACCCACTCCATGGACTGTTGGATCTGGGCTCTGAGCTTGATTCTTGGCCCCACTCTTCCCAGCACAAGCTTTCTCCCTGTATGGACAACTCCAAAGCAGAAGACAGCATTCAGTCCTGTCACATGACCATGTGGTTCTCTTCCGGACCCAAAGCTGGCAGTACAGTGACTATGTCGACTTTAGACTAAGCCCAGGTAGGGGCACTCAGATGTGGACTGTGCCAACAATTCCTAGACACTATGTGTGCCAGGCACTGAGCTGTGGGCTTTATGGATACCACATCTTTTCATTTCCACAACAATGTATATCTTTAGGACTATTTCTATGTCCATTGCAGAAGAGAAGAATGAGGCACACAAAGAAGTAAAGAAGTTGACTGAGGTTACAGAGCTGGTAAGAGGAAGACCAGGGATGTGAACTCAGGCTCCAGACAAACACATTCTTAGTTTTTATATTCTCTGGTCCATCCATTAATTTTGGTTGATCTCCATAAATAATACTGAGATGTGTTTAAGTAAAATTAAGTTCACACACAATCCCCTTTGGGGCCCAAAGAAAGTCAACTCACAACTGTAGATTTCTAGCCCTTAAAGCAGATACACGAAACCACTGTAGCCATGGTGCTGAGAAGACTCAGATAGAAACCTCCAGCTGTTCACATTTGAGGCTCTGATGCACCAGGATAATTTCACCATGATGCTGCTTATGTGCCCACTGTCACAGGTTGAACTGTCCCTCCCCCCCCGAATAAAAAAGAGAAAGATGAAGCCTTACCCTTCAGTACCTAATTTGGAAATGTGACCTAATTTAGAAATAGAGTGTTCACCAAAGCACTCAACTTAAAATAAGGTTTGCAGAGTGAATCCTAATCCATATGACTGGGAATTTTTCTTTTTGGTTGATCATGGGGTTTGAACTCAGGACCTGGGTACTGTCCCTGAGCTCCTTTACTCAAGGTTAGCACTCTACCACTTTGAGCCACAGCGCCACTTCTGGTTTTCTGGTGGTTAATTGGAGATAAGAGTCTCACAGACTTTCCTGCCTAAGCTGGCTTTGAACAGTGCTCTTCAGATCTCAGCCTCCTAAGTAGCTAGGTTTATAGGCGTGAGCCACCAGTGCCCTGCATGACTGGGAAATTTGGACCCAGAGACAAACCATCAGAGAAAGAGGACAGGTACAAATGAAAGCACAGGTGGCATGACACAAGCCAAGGAGTGCAGGTCGCCAACAAGCCGCCACTTCTTCCCAGGCTTCCATCTCAGGCTTTCTGCGTCTGCAGTTGGAACCACCAGGTTTGCTGTAGTCCATGATCACCATACCCTTAGGAAATTGCTATGGCACACTTTGCAGATGCACCTGGACCGACCTGTGGATGGTATGTGATTCTTCTGAGCAGTACAGGGAGGTCAGCAAAGGAGCAGAAGAGCAATCAAGGCAGTGATAAATGCTACAAATCACAATGGGCTAAGGACAGGTTGGTCTGGCATCATGAAAAATGGATGAGCTCGGGGTGAACCTAGAGGAGATGGCTGGGAGTTAACCTGCATGAGCAAAGGGACAGAGGACAAGGAGACCAGCAAGATGCAAATGCAGGGCTCCAGGAGTGAAGGATCTGTATAGCAATGACTTTTAGAAATGGAAACCTTAAAAAGATGACATGATTCCATAGTTCAGGGGTTAATACCACCATTAAATGAGTGCTCTTAGATGCTTACTGTGCCTGAGATACTAAGCCAGGTATGGAAATAATTCATGAAACCTCAAGACAAATCTTAGTCTGACTGAAATTTCAGCAATACTTCATCTTTAATAACAGCTTTTTTGGGGGGGGGTTCCGGTCGTGGGGCCTGAACTCTGGGCCTGGGTGCTGTCCCTCAGCTCTTCAGCTCAAGGCTAGAGCTCTACCACTTGAGCCACAGCGCCACTTCTGGCTTTTTTCTTTTTGCTTATGTGTTGCTGAGGAATCAAACCCAGGGCCTCAGGCATGCAAGGCAAGCGCTCTATCACTGAGCCACCTTCTCAGCCTAATAACAGCTTTGTTCAAATTTGGCTTTCCAATTGACTGTAAACTGTTAGTGATTTCTTTAAATCATCCTAGACTAAACTTGTCCAAAAACTTTGAATAAGGAAACCATGGTGTTATTAAGGGATCTCTGGTATTCAAAAAAGACTCACATAGGTCTGGGATGTAGCTCAGTGGCAAAGCACTTGCCTAGCAAGTGCAACGTCCTGGGTTTGATCCCCAATACCAAAATAAATAAATAAATAAATAAATAAATAAATAAATAAATAAATAAATAAATAAATAAATAAATAAATAAATAAAAAGGAAAGACAAAAAATACAGTTAAAAAACCCAAACAAAAAAAAGACTCACCTAATTTTATAAATGTGCAAGTGCTAAGCATACAGTGTTACCATACCTGAACTATCAGGAAATAGATCTTTCTACTAGAGTCTTCCTAAAGCCATCAAAAAGGTTTTTATTTAAGCCTGGCATGGTAGCACATACCTGTAATCTCTGATGCTGGGTGGCTGAGGTAGGAAGGTCTTGAGTTCAAGGTCAGCTTGGCCTGTGTAACAACTTCAAGGCTAGCTTGAGTTACATAGCAAAACACATCTCCAAAAACCAGGATGAGAGAGAGAGAGAGAGAGAGAGAGAGAGAGAGAGAGAGAGAGAGAGAGAGAGAATCTATTATTTGAAAAAAATAATGACTATCCACTCTGAGGTTGGGGTTTTATTAAACGTCTTCTTGTGTACACATTAATCTTTCTGTAATCACCATCTGCTTTATTCAATTCTGACTGCCCAGTTACACTGCTCATGTAAGTAATATGTACCTTAGCTCTAGTCAATATTTGACATATTAGTGAGTGTTATACTTTCATTCTGCTTAAACATTCATTAAGCCATTAAAATTGAGTCCTCACCTCATTTAATATTTATCTTTGACCAGACCTTGCACAGTGTGATCACAGTAGAATTCAAAACTTATTTCCAGTCTCTTGAGCAGAAATCACCCTGAAAACCTGGAAATAGGTTAACCAAAGCCATTCAACAAAGAGGAAGCAACCTGTTCAAACCCAGGAACCCTCAACCACAAAGCTGTTGGAAAAACCTAGCTAATCTTTCATTAAAATCATAAGCCAAATCTAAGTTAATCTTGAAAAACAACCCTGAGTGTAATTTATACCAGTCTTAAGTATGAAACAATTCCTCCTAGTCTACATTTTTTCTTTTCTTTCCCCTGCATCTTGTTGCATTGATGGGGTAAAATGTTCAAATTTCAGTATTCTGTCTCCTACAGTTGGAGAAAGTCAGCAACTGTGCACTCACGCATTGGCAAAGGCAAAAGATAAACGATGAGAAAAGAAAGACAAGTGAATAGAGGGGATCCAAATAGGGAAAGAAGAAGTAAAACTCTCCCTCTTTGCAGATGACATGATCTTATGTTTAAGGAGTCCCATAGACTCCACTCCCAAATTACTCAAGCTGACGCAAAACTTTGGCAAAGTAGCAGAGTATAAAATTAACCCTCAAAAATAAATGGTTTGGGGCTGAGAAGTTGGCTCAGTGGTAGAGGGCTTGCCTTGCATGCATGAAGCCCTGGGTTCGATTCCTCAGCACCACATAAGCAAAAAGAAAAAAAGCCAGAAGTGGTGCTGTGACTCAAATGGTAGAGCGCTAGCCTTGAGCTGAAGAGCTGAGAGACAGCATCCAGGCCCAGAGTTCAGGCCCACGACCGGACCCCCAAAAAAATCAATGGTTTTTCCATATGCCAACAATGAGAAAAGTGTGGCTGAAATTAGGAGAGCAACTCCATTCCTAATAGCCCCCCCAAAAATAAAATACCTAGGAATTAACCAAAGAAGTGAAGGACCTCTATGATGAAAACTTTAAAAACTTAAAAAAGGAAATCAAAACAGAACTTAGAAAGTGGCAAAAACTCGCATGTTCCTGGATTGGAAAGATCAACATCGTGAAATGGCAAGGTGCAAGGGAGATTCTGATCTCCTGGCTACAGTGGACCTCTGATACCCAAGAACAGTGAAGAGATGGGGGAGAGCAGAAGGCCAGCCGTGGCTGTGGGTCTAGAACTCAGAATCACAAGAAAAGCTGGGTTTGCATAGTAGTAATCTGGTTCACATCCCCTGGAAAACAGACTCTGAGAGGGAGATTTATAAGCTGGTAATTTGTTGGTGTGTCTGGGTTTAGATGTGGGGCCTCACACTTGCTAGGAAGGTACTTTACCTTCAGTCAAGCCTCCACCCTGCTTATTATAGCCTCCCTAAGTCTTTTCTCCAGGTCGAATATGTCCAAGAGCTGATAACCTCTAAGGTGCCATTCAGCTCTACAACTCAGTTGTATTAGGGCAGTCCTGAAGTATCTTCTTGTGACATTGTTTCAAATGATTCTCAAATCATCATGCATTGGGGCTGGCAATGTGGCTTAGCGGTAGAGTGCTTGCCTAGCATGCACGAAGCCCTGGGTTCAATTCCTCAGTACCACATAAACAGAAAAAGCTGGAAGTGGTGCTGTGGCTCAAGTAGTAGAGTGCTAGCTTTGAGCACAGAGAGGCTCAAGGCCAGCACCCAGGCCCTGAGTTCAAGCTCCAGAACAGCCTCCCCCCCCCAAAAAAAACATCATGCATCTATTAAGCACCTCTTTGGGACCAGGCCCTTTGCTAGGTCACAGGACTAGAACAATAAACAGGAAATGAGTTTGTAGTTCACAAATGAAAAGATAAGGAAAAAGTCTTTCTGGTATAGCAGGTGCTGTGAAAGGGCAGTTGAGTGAAGCATGTGGGTCATAGATGCAGTGCTGTGCCATTGATTCCAGTCCCTGGACCACTCACTGCTGCTAGCTCAGAGTGGCTAAGTTTCTCTTGACCTGAATTCCTTTATCCATCAAAGGTCAGTGACAACAAAGCTCATTCTCAAGTCATGGTGGGATTAAATCATAGGATAGCTTAAGTGTTTAAACATGTTAATAGAGATAGAGTTTCTACAAACAGTGGCAGTCCTAGACTCACTGAAAGCTTTTTGTATTATTGTTGTTATTCGTGAAATTAAAAGTTCTAGAGAAGAGAGAAAGCATCAAAGATGATGTTCAGAGTCTGGCCTTACCCCTAAGAGGAAAGTAGAGCCATTGACTAGACAGGAACTAAAAAGCAGCAGGTCTAGAATAGCTAACAAGGACACTCAAACCAGGTTTACAGAAGATAGCTGGACATTCATTTCTTTTCATTCTTTTTTTCTTTTTATTTCTTTTTTCTCTCTTTGCCAGTCCTGGGGCTTGAACTCTGGGCTTGGGTGCTGACACTAAACTTTTATTCTGAAGGCTAGTATTCTACCACTTGAGCCACAGCTCTACTTCCAGCTGTTTGCAGTCTCATGGACTTTCCTGCCCAGGCTGGCTTCAAACCACAGTCTTCAGATCTCAGCTTCCTGAGCAGCTAGATTTACAAATGTGAGCCTCCTGTACCCAACTGTGTATCAATTTCTTAAATTCAGGGGAAAGGTATAATTTGAAGTAAGAACTTTTCATAACTCTTTCAAGATTCTAGGCACTCGTTTCTAAGCATTCTTCAGGTTCTTAGCCTCTAAAAAGAAGATGTCCAGAGTGGCCACAACACTCAGATGTGGGCATTAGGAATAAGGGTGTTCTCCCCAATGGCCAAAGAGATCTATCACCTACCATTGTGGTATTGCTCTGGGGGGCTGGGCAGATGAAGGCAGTTATTATGCCACGCCCTCTATAAACTGACCACCAGTAAGTCAGTTATTATTGAGATGGGCATAAAACCTTGCACATACAAAATGGGAAATCTTTCATCTATCTTAATTTAGTCTGTCGTAAGAGCCTTCCTTCTATTGGATGGCAGAAACCCAAGTTCAATCCATTCAAATGGTCCTTCCCCTCTCCCCAGGCTTGTGCCTGGTTCCAGGACACAGGAAGGCAGGAAGAAGGTCTTGGAAGCTCACTGGCTTCTGTGTGGATTTGAATGGACCAAGGGAATATGTATCTACAGAGCCATCCTTCTATGTCCCCTTCGTTTCTAATTTCTTCATTGTCCCTACTCTCCATCGGCCTTCTTTTCCTCCTTGAGGTGGTCACAGAGTTCATGAAAAGGCCAATAGAGGCTCTCTTAGCCCAACACCTCACAAAACCATTTCTAGTGTACATCCCCCAAGGGAAGCTGAGCCTAAGAAAGGCAGGTGGCCCTTTATCAAAGATGCACATTATCCATTCACCCATCAATTCCTGTCCAAACAGTCCCCAAAAGCCAAAGAAATACTGGGGGATTTTTTTATTTAAAAAAATATTTTTATTGTTCCCAAACACTATCATGTCTCAAACAGTTTATCCCATCTCTACTCCTCAAATCCAGATGGAGTCAACTTCAAAGTTAGGCTGCAGCGATGTTTTGATGCCCATTTTTTTGTTTCGTTTTGTTTGTTTTTTGTCAGTCATGGGGCCTGAGCTCTGGGCCTGGGTGCTGTCCCTCAACTCTTTAGCTCAAGGCTAGCGCTCTACCACTTGAGCCACAGTGCCACATCTGGCTTTTTCTGCTTATGTGGTGCTGAGGAATCGAACCCAGGGCCTCATGCATTCTACCACTGAGCCACCTTCCCAGCACTGATGCCCATGCTTTTAAACCTGATTTCCTCTCTGCATTGCCAGACTCCTATCTCTGTGAGCTTGCTTCCAATTCTATTATTCCCCACACTTGGAACCTGGCACTGTGGCTCACCTGTCTCCTCTACCTTCAGTGTCTTCTGGACTTTAGGCTGGAGGATGAAGTGATGAAAGCCATAGGCAGAGCCTCTACTTGAGAGTCTGACAATGGCATGGACACAGTTCAAGTAGCCCCTCCCCCACAAAAAAACGAAGTAAGACTTCTTCCTAACATAGGCAGTGGTGCAGTGGTACATGCCTATCATGTGGGACAAGGATGTGGGGTGTAGCTCAGTGGTAGAATTGGAGGCTGAAATGAGAGAATCATAGTTCGTGTCCTGAAAGGAAAGTTTGCAATACTCCATCTCCATGGCAGGAAGCTGGTACAGTGTCACACACCTGTGATCCCAGTAAACACAGGAAAACTAAAATCGGAAGATGTGGCCCAGGACAGCCCATAAAACCTTATCTCAAAAACAGCCAGTGCAAAAAGGGCTAGAGGTGTAGTTCAGTGATAGAGTACCTGTCTAGGAAGTGCAAGGCTTTGAGTCCAAACTCTATCTAGTACCATAAGAAGGAGGAGGAGGAGGAGGAGGGGGGGGAGGGGAAGGAAGAGGGAGAAAGGAGGAGGGAGAAAAAGAGGAGGAGGAAGAAAAGGGAAGAGGAAGAGGAAGGAGGAGGAGGGGGAGGAGGAACAAGAAAAGCACAGGTAGGTAAGTAGAAAGGGCAGAATGTTTCCCATCATCAGACATGGTGTATGAAAGGCCCACACACAGGGCCAATGTGTGCCCAAACCACTCCTTGGGAGAATGCCACGGCCACTCAAAGGAACTAGATGAAAGTTATAGTACCACCGTTAAGATCAGGGGAATCAGAAAAGGAAGAAGCAGATATTCTGAAGGGATTATGTTTATGTCCCTGATGGCTTTTGGTGAGGTCTCCAACAGGCCTGGCAGGAACATCAATTGCCTTGAGAAAGTTGACATAGGATTGTCATGAGAGCCAAAACAGTGTAGATAAACTTATCTACAGGACCTGGTAACAACCTGGGGCAGAGAGCAAAAAAGACCTGATACATCTTGTAAGGAAGGAAACGGGTCTCCTTTGCTCTCTTCTATTGAGTGACTAGGGCCCATAAAATTAAGCTGACAAAAGACAGATTCATAGAAAGGGCATACAAATTTTTATCTGATATTCTATTATATGTGTATATACATCTTCACAGAAAAGAAGTGAGTGCTCAGAGGAAATTACCTCATATACCACTTTAACAAAGGGCAATAAAATTGTGAAGGATTGACAAAGACAAAGAAAGAAGGTTTTAGGAGTAATAAATTGTAAAAAGGTAAACATGTAGGAAAAACTAATAGATAAGGGTTATTTTAGCAAGGCTTGTTTGTGCCAACCCATCTTAGAATTGATTTTCTGTCTCCAGTGATAAGGTTTGTTTTCTTCCCAGTACAAGAGAGGAGAGGAGGAACACCATGGCAAAGGGAAATTTATGTCCTGCTTTTAGGCAGATAAAATGAGGGCACAGAGTTCTTTCGGCATTTTCTGCTTCTTAATTGCTTTCAGCTCAAAACAACGCTTATGCCAAAGTGGCATATTTCATGATGCCATGTTCTCCTCCACTATTCAATTCTGTGTTGGAATGGACTTGAAAGATGTTTGAGCTTCTTCTGTCTTGGAACCCAGATAGGAAGTAGTGGCACTTGCTAAAATGGAAAAGAAATGAAGTGAATAGGATCAGGGAGAAATAGAAGGGAGAGAGGCTGGAATTATAGAATTAGTCATGTACTTAGAGGATATGAGGCTCCTGAGCAGTAGTCAGGTCCAGCATGCGATCTTAGTCTGTAAGAAGATAAAGCCCCTTGAAAACAAACAGGTCAAGGATCTGAGAGTTGGATGAGTTGTCTCCAGGGACAAAGAAGCTGCATGAGTTAGAAATCCTCCTCCCTTCCCCAGCGTGGCAGCTTCTCCATTCTAATTCCCCAAGTCTCCAAGCTCTTGTCTTCTCAACAATCTGTGAACATTCCTTTCACATTACTCAAATTTCTAAGAGAACTACTAAACAGGCGTAAGCCAAATACTTCCCTTGGATGTGTTTGAGGTGTTCCAAAGGTGCTTTTACAGTTATAAAGCATTTTGTTTTATATAGTAACCTTTTATATAGTTACTTCCTATGATAGCTTGATCATAAGGACAGAAGGAGAGAAGAAGGTGAAATCATCTCATGGTTTATTTCCTGGATTTTTTAATGAATAGGTAAACCATAGCTTCACAAATCTACAGAGTCTAGGTATCTAACTGGGAGACCAAACTTCTCCCAATCAGTTATATGCAGTGCTTTCTTGCTATAATATGCTTTCTGTTGCTCTTGGACTTGCAAACTTCCAGTTCAGGTTCCATTCGAGAATGACAGAGAAATGGGTGGATAGGTAGGGCAGTAGAATGACAAGGTGATGATGGTGGCAGACAGACACTTTGATTGGATATTTGCTCACACCCTGCCCTTCTTGGCTCTGTGATTTGAGCAGGTCATTGAACTTTGGTTTCCTGTCTTATTAGTATGCATCATACTACTTCACTGAGCCTGGTTATTGGGGTTTTATGGGAACAGAGGAGAAACAATGGGTGTGAGAGAGCTTTGTGAACACTCAATCTGAAAGCTGTGTGTTCTTTTCATTAGGTAAGAAACTTTGGGGCCTGCCTTTCACACGACCAGCAAGCCTTTGTTGTATATTGACTCTGCCCAACCTACACATAATCCTTCCTATCAATCAGCAGGAGTCTTTTAAATCTCCTGTCTGTCTGTCATCTGTCTGTCTGCCTGAAGAGCTAATTCTGGTTCTTTTCTTTTTTCCTTTTCCTTTCAGTACTTGCTATTGAACTTGTCTTCACACTTATTGAGCAAGTGCTCCAGTCTTTGAGCCATGTCCTTTTCCTTTTTGATTTGTTTTTCAGATAGTATCTTTCTAAATTTTACCCAGGCCAGCCTCAGACCATGATCCTCTTATCTCTGCCTCCTGAGTAGCTGAAACCATAAGTGTGCACCACCATGCCCAGCCTTTGATTACAGTTCTGGTGTCAGGAGAGACAAACTCCAATTCAGCTCTCTTACTGTTTTCTCACAACACAGTTCACACCTGAAACCAACGGGTGATGGGGGAGGGTTCCCCACCTAGCAAATGAGTCATTGATTGAGCTGGATGTCCTTTACTTCAGTTCACTTCTGACACCATCTACCTGGAACCAGCATCAATCCCATAGGCTGGAAGCTCAGACCCTGAGAGGGTCTCACTCAGTCACAAGCCTCAGGTTATTTCCCCTGTGCTTTGACACACTGGCTACAAAGCAGAGTCCGTCCCCCCCCCCCCCGCAAACCCTGTTCCATTTGCCAGTTCATTAAATAGATATGACAAAGAATATGAATGGAGTGATGTGTAGAACAAGGTGTGGGGGAGGTGGTGTGGCTCTTACTTCTTGCAGGGTACACTTACTTCCCTCCAGCAATCTCCATGTGTTCAGCCATCTAGAAGCTCTCCAGCCTCCGTCCTTTGGGATTTGGGACGACTCTTTCACTAAAGCATAGACAACCATGCCAAAATGTGATTGGACAGAAAAGGGTGCTATCTTATGGTAACCGGACTGAATGCGGACATCCAACGAGACCTGTGGAGATTCTTCTTGGCCTCTCCGTGCAGCATTCCTTCTTCCAAGGTGTCAGCAGCTCCCCTTCTGGAATGGGGGTCTTGTGACTTTCCGTCACACAAAGTGAAGTCTGAGAATTTCTTTATGGCCAGCCCTAAGACAGAAAGGTAGGGGAAGATCTGAGTTGCTGTGGCCAGCCTTGGGGAAGAGAAATTCTAGTTGTTATGATCTGCCTTAATCTTCATGAGGGAGTTATGAGCCTGAGAACTACACACACATCCCATAATATCCCATTGCTGAAAAACTTCTCCTGCCTGTTTAAGATTGAAATAAAGAGTTGTAAAAATTCATTTCACATTTCCCAGAGGTCTCAGGTCAGGGGCCGACAGCCTGGAAGAACTTGTATTCTTTCAATCCCAGGCATCCTCTCCTTAGCTGACTCCTTAGTCAACCTCTCCTTAAGGCCTGTCACAGGAAGCCCTTCATCAACTCCTTTCCCAAATCTCTCCCATCTCCCCACCCCGCCCCACCCCCAACTACTCCACTTTTTCCTATGTAGATCATTTCCTGATGCTCCCATAACCCAAACAGTTCACCATGGTCTAGTAGCTCCATTCTGAAGGCACATTACAGACTTCAATTTTTCCACTGATGAAACTAGAGTCTTAGGCAATAAGACCAACTCCAGGAGTCCCACATATCAATTCTGGCTACCTTCCCCAACAGGCCAAATAAAGAGCAGTCCAGGGGTACAGGGAGGTATATTATGAAAGAGGCAAAATAAGCACTTCAGTCTATCTCTGGGATACAGACACGACATTGGGGTTTACACAGAGGAAGAATTGGGACAGGAGTTAGAGGTATGAATAATTAGTGGATCCCAGACAAAGTGCGGCCTGGCTGGTTATTATCTCAGCTCTAATCTACAAGGAGTTCTGGAGACATTAGCATCACTGTCATCACTTGAAGGGAACAATCTGGTGCCCAGAAGATGATTACTCCTGCTTTAAAGTATAGCCTCATCATTAAAGGTAATTGTCCTTATTTGAGGAGTAGTCTGGTTTTTGAAGCTCTGCTGAGCCTTTCCTTGGGGGTACTTTTAGGTCTTGACATAAAGATGTAATCCATCAGTCCTGTCCTTCCTGGAACTCAAAGTGATTGCAAGGGAAAGAGACAGAGTAAAGGGGACAGGTGTAAATAGAAGCAGGATCTCTCCCTCTCCCTCTCCCTCTCCCTCTCCCTCTCCCTGTCTCTCTCTCCCTGTCTCTCTCCCTGTCTCCCTCCCTCCCTCCCTCCCTCCCTCCCTCCCTCCTCTCTCTCTCTCTCTCTCTCTCTCTCTCTCTCTCTCTCTCTCTCTCTCTCTCTCTCTCTCTCTCTCTCTGACCAAAAAGGCCAGAAGTAGAGCTGTGGCTCAGTGGTAGAGTGCTAGCCTTGAGCAAAACATCTGAGTGCCTGAGTGCCTAGACCCTGAGTTTAAACCCCTTTACTGGCTCACACTTACACAACACACACACACACACACACACACACACACACACACACACACACACACACACACACACACACACACACATATAAAAGGAGGGGATAAAAATGAATTGCAATGAGACAAAAGAAAGAAAAATTTTCAAAGTATCAACAGTATTTTTCTTTTAAAAACTAAATGAGGAAGAGTACAAAAAGTTCTTGAAGAATCCTCAGCATGTAAGTACTAAAATGCATTGATTAAGAAAAGCAAGTGGGGCTTTTTTTGGTTACTTGGTTCTGTTACCTGGTTTATCACTGACTTAAAGACATGGCTCTGTGGTTTTAGGTGACCTCAATCTGAAATGACCTGAATATCGTAAAGGAAAACAAAACAATAAAGAAATTAATTTTTACAACTTTGTACTTGGCAATTTTAAAAGGGAATGTGGCTTAGTGGTAGAGTGCTTGCCTGGCTTGCATAAAGCCCTGGGTTAAATTCCTCAGTACCACATAAACAGAAAAAGCAGGAAGTGCTGCTGTGGCTCAGGTGGTAGAGTGCTAGCCTTGAGCAAAGGAAGCTCAGGGACAGTACCCAGGCCCTGAGTTCAAAACCCAGGACTGGCAAAAAAAGAAAACAAAAAAAAAAAAAGAAATGCAAGTGATTCCATAAAATAAATATAGGAGAAAAACTAAGTCGGAGTATGACTGTCATTTCAAAGAATTGGAGAGGTTACTATTTCCCTTCTTTCCTTTTGATTCCTCTGGCTCTCAGCTAACACACACACACACACACACACACACACACACACACACACACACACACACACGCACACACACAGAGTACATATTGTGAATTCAGCCCAAGCCACCATATCAAAGTTCATAATCATA
Organism: Dipodomys merriami; assembly: GCF_024711535.1. Classification (NCBI taxonomy): domain Eukaryota; kingdom Metazoa; phylum Chordata; class Mammalia; order Rodentia; family Heteromyidae; genus Dipodomys; species Dipodomys merriami. Next base: position 33,922,234 of record NW_027206401.1, on the reverse strand, counting down.
TTTCAAGATTGCTCAAGTCCAGTAGTTTTAGCTACCACTCCAAACTTCAGGCCATTTATTTGAAGAGTTCTTCAAATGCTACTGGCTACAAAAGCCACAGGATTTTCTATTTCTTGTCTTTAAACTCAGTTGAAAAGTCCTTTTCTTCTTGCCCTTCCTCCCTGAGATGGTAGACTGTGATGCCATTTCTAGTTCTAAGACCGTGAACACTGGGCTGCTGCTGTTCCTGGGATCAAGTAGCTGAAATCCACCTGCCAGGCTCCTGGGTGTCAGGAAAACGCTACAGCAGAAATCTGCCCTCAGAGCCTCAGAAGACTCAGATCTGTTTTGACCAGATCTCCCTTGACTCTCCTCAGCGTTCTTTGCCAAATCTGCACTCCTTCCAGATCCACCTGTTTGTTTTCTTTTATTAGTAGACCTATTTTTCAAAGAAGTTTTAGTTACATAGAAAAATTAAGTTGAAATCATGGAGTTTCTATACACTGTCCACCTTCCCCACTCCTCCACTAGCAACATCTTGCATTAGTGTGGCACATCTGTTACAATCCATGAGCCAATGAGTTTATTATTGATAGATAAAGTCCATGAGGGCTCACTGTGTTATATATTTATAGGTTTGAATGAACATAGAATAACATGTATCTGTTATTATAGTATCCTACAGAATAATTTCATTGCCCTGAAAATCCCTTTATTCCACTTATTCATTCTTCCTTTCCCTTCTTTCTGACCCCCCAGAATCCATTGAACTGTTTATTATCTTTTCACTGTTGTTTTTAACAGTACTAGAGGTTGAACCCCTATGATAGATTGTTTAGATTGTTCTCTTTTGCCTACAGTATTTAAATAACCCCCAAATATTTTTCATGGTTTGATAGCTATTATGGTTTAGATATGAAATGTCCCCTGCCAAAGACTCATGTATTGATGGCACTACTTGTGGAAGTGTGGAAATTTTGAGATGGCATTAGTAGGTCACTGGAGGTGGGCCTTTGAAAGTTGTAGCTTGTTCCCTTTACTTCCTGTCCTCCATGAGGTGAATATCCTCTACCACATGTTCCTACTGCCATGATGCTCTGCCTCACCACAAGCCCAGAATCAATGAAGCCCAGGACTGTGGACTAAAACCTTTTAAAAGTTGAAAAATAAATAATTCCTCCCTTTAAGTTACCTTCTTGGGTACTTCAGTAGTTATAGAAAGTTAACTGACATAATCATTCATTGTTTATTGTTTATTGAAAGGGGGTTTCGGTTGTTGTTGTTGTTTAATTAGTGCTGAGGACTAAAATTTGGGCCTCAAGTATTCAAACCACATTCTTTACTATGGCGCTACATTCCCAAGTTGTCAGCTCATTCTTCTGTGTGTGTGTGTGTGTGTGTGTCTGTCTGTCTGTATGTATGTATGTATGTATGTATGTATGTATGTATGTATGTGTGTGTGTCTGTGTGTGCCTGTGTGTATGAGAGAGAGAGAAAGAGAAAGAGAGAGAGAAAGAGAGAGAGAGAGAGAGAGAGAGAGAGAGAGAGAGAGAGAGAGAGAGAGAGAGAGAGATCTGTCTTAAAGGCCAATCTATATTTCTAAATTAAACTTATTTTCTCTTTTCCCCGTGTACTTGCAAAACACCTCCTCTGTTGGCCTGGGAAAGGGACTCCTCTATATCAACACTCTCACAGGCTGCGAGAAGGAAGTCAAACTAGCTGAGTGTTCTGAAACAACCTGACAATCTCAGTGCAGAGGAGAATCTACTACTCCTGACAGCTGCCTCAGACTCTGTGAAGTTGATCATTATATAAAAGCCTGGAAGCCCAGTGCCAGTGGCTCACACCTATAATCTTAGCTACTCAGGAAGCTGAGATCTGAGGATCGTGGTTCAAAGCCAGCCTGGGCAGGAAAGTCCATGAGATTCTTATCTCCAATTAAACACCAGAAACTCGCAAGTAGTGCTGTGGCTCAAGTGCTGGAGCACTAGCCTTGAGCTGAAGAGCTCAGGGACAGCACCCAGGCCCAGAGTTCAAGCCCTATGGTGAAAGAAAGAAAGAAAGAAAGAAAGAAAGAAAGAAAGAAAGAAAGAAAGAAAGAAAGAAAGAAAGAAAGAAAGAAAGAAAGAAGGAAGGAAGGAAGGAAGGAAGGAAGGAAGGAAGGAAGGAAGGAAGGAAGGAAAGAGAGACAGAGAGAGAAAGAAAGAAAGAAAGAACGAACGGACGGAAGGACAGAAGGAAGGAAGGAAGGAAGGAGAAAGAAAGAAGGAAAAAAGAAAAGGAAGGAAGGAAAGAAAGGAAGGAGAAAGAAAGAAGGAAAAAAGAAAAGGAAGGAAGGAAAGAAAGAAAGAAAAAGAAAGAAAGAAAGAAGGAAGGAAGGAAAAGGCAAGCCTGGAAATGGGAAACAGTAAGTTCTCTGACTATGAGCTCCAAGCACAACAGAGAATGCTCCGTGCTGACTGCTCTTTCTTCTTTCCTCACAGGTCAAGGAAAGCCATGCAGATAAGCCGAGAGCCAGCTGATCCTTATCAGTCCAAGAACCCTGCATGTGAAAAGGATTAATAAATCTAATCTAAGAGTGTTTAGAAGGGACATCTTGCAAATAAGTTCATTATCTTCTGCACTGGCTCATCTCTGGACCTTATTAAAGAAATTGGTAGTGTTATCTAACACAGCCCAGACTACCAGAAAATGATGTGGATGACATCAACCACAATCACACACACACACACACACACACACACACGCGCGCGCACACACACACACACACACACAGACACACACACACACACACACACACACACACACACACACACACACACACACACACACACACACACACACACACACACACACACCCTCACTCAGAAAGACCGGGAGAGTGATCTAAGTAATGGAGGCTTTACTGTGGTGATTCCAAAAGAGAAGCCTAAAATGTCTTCGCCTCACATTTGCCCTGATTGTCCTGTGGAAACAAGACAGACTTGTTGGGTAGGTTTTACTTGTTTGTTACCTTCTCATTATTACCAAATACATGTCCCAGGAATGGTGTTTTGTCACTTACTCTTGTATTCTGCCTTTTTGAGGCTGTCTTTATTAGACACAGTAAAATAGAAAGGAATAATCCCTTTCACTTTTTTGTTTTGTTTTGTTTTTGAAACAGGATCTTGTTATGCAGCCCAGGCTGGGCTCAAACCCAAAACCTAAGATCCTCTAGAACGCTGGCATTAAAGCCCTGAGCCACTGCTCTTAGCTTCCTTTTTACATTTAATGGGAAGCATCAGTAAAAATCAGTTGTTCTGTGTCTAGGCTATTAGGTGAGGCCAAAAGAAGTGAGCTTCAAGATAAACTACTACCCTCCTAGCTCCCACCTGCATGATTCAAAGTAAAAAATGAAATAGGGTTGGGGATATAGCTCAGTAACAGAGAACCTGCCTAGTGTGTCTAAAGCTCTGGGGATTCAATACTCAGCACTCTGGGAAATTCTTAATTAAATGGAACCATATAATAAATTGAGCAAAGTACAAAAAATTATTTCTTATGATGACATCAACATTTTCGCATTTTGTGTCTAATAATAGCTTTCAGATTTTCTCTCTCTCTCCCTCTCTCCCTCTCTCTCCCTCTCCCTCTCCCTCCCTCCTCTCTCTCTCTCTCTCTCTCTCTCTCTCTCTCTCTCTCTCTCTCTCTCTCTCTCTCTCTCTCTCTCTCTCTCTCTCTGTCCTTTCTTGATTGCTGGTAGCCTCAACATGAGCATCTGTCTTGAGTTATGATAGATAAGAAAGGGGATTATTATATTACCTTTAATAAATATCAAAGAGACCAGACTCACAGAGTAAACTGGGGTAAAATAAAAGGACTCCATTTATTTTATTTCATTTTTTAGTCAGTTGTGGGACTTGAAGTCAGGCCCCAAGCACTGTCCCTGCTCAAGGCTAGTGTTCTACCACTTTGAGCCACAGCGCCACTTCCAGTTTTTGGTGGCTAATTGGAAATGAGTGTCACAGACTTTCCAGCCCTGGCTGGCTTCAAACCACAATCCTATCTCAGCCTCACAATTAGCTAGGATTATAGGCTTAAGCCATTAGCACCTACCCTTATTTATATTTATCCCATTATACTTAAATAAATCCTTGTTAAATCTTCCATTGTGTGAGATGCCCCACTGAAATGTTTTTCATGTGTGCATCTCAATGGGTGCAACCCCAATTTAGTGGAAATTGAGAGAACTCCCTAATCTTTACTCCAGTGACAGGCTAACATCAATGAGCTTAAATGGAAGGTCCCAATTACATATAGGCGTCTACTCAACAAATACCAAAGCCCAGCCCTGCACTGCTTGCTAAAGAGGATCCATTTACTGGCACCATTTATTTGAACCTGTTTTTCATCATCTGCCCCCTCTTCTATCACAAACTAAATAAACATGGAGAATAATGGTGAGTACAGTGGTGGCCAAAGGACAAAGGTTTCTCAAAGCCCTGTGCAGTTTGTCCCACTCAGGTACTTTCAAGAAGCCAGCAAATCTGTACAAAATAGGCCTTTTGTACCCTGCACTGGTGGCTTATGCCTTTCATACTAACTACTTGAGAAGCTGAGATCTGAGGATCATGGTTCAAAGCTAGCCATGTCAGAAAGGTCCATGAGACTCTTATCTCCAATTAACCAGCAAAATGCTGAAAGTAGTGGTGTGCCTCAAGTGGTAGAGTGCCAGCCCTGAGTGAAAAAGCTAAGCAAGGGTCTGGGAAGGTAGCTCAGCGGTAGAGTGCATGCCTTGCAAGCATGAGGCCCTGGGTTCGATTCCTCAGCACCACATACACAGAAAAAGCCGGAAGTGGCACTGTGGCTCCAGTGGTAGAGCACTAGCCTTGAGCTGAAGAGCTGAGGGACAGTGCCCAGACCCAGAGTTCAGGCCCCATGACCGGCAAAAAAAAAAAAAAAGCTAAGCAAGAATGTGAGGTCCTGAGTTCAACGCCCAGTACCAACATGAAAAATAGGTAAGAAAATAAAAATAAGCCACTTGTTCCTCTAATAATTAATGAAACTACATGATCACATATTGCAACTTCTTAGCATCATTTTAAATGTGCAATTTTGGAAATATAAAAAGTTTTAAGCGCTTTCAGGATTGGAGAGACACTTTCCACCAGTTTGAAGTTGTAAATTTTTTTTTCTAGGAAGATTTAAGCTTTAAATTGCTTCTCAAATTAATCTGGCTTTCCTTTGTTTTTTTCCCTTCCTCTGTCCTGTTCACAATATTTCCACTGTAAGCTAACCATTTCCCTTGCGGGAGTCAGGAGCCATGCAGCAACCCTACCTCACCCCTATCCAGGGTGGGAAGCATTTGGGTTCAGAAAAATGATTACAAAATATGGTGGTTTGGCAGGCTGAAGACTTTAAACCAAAAGGTATTGAGGCATCTCAGAAGCAGCCTCAGAACTTCCAAGCTCAGAACACTGAGCCTCTGTGGATGTGAATTTGGAAAGGAAGGGATGCAGAGGAATTCTTCCTTCTATTCACAGTCTAAATTCTACAGGCACACAACTGGAATACTTACCTTGGAAAATATCCTTACCTTTTTGGTTTGCTGGATTTTTGTCAGTTGACCCAGGATCTTGTTTGCAGGCTCACCGAGGAGATAGGCATCTCCGTTGCCCCATGTTGGGTGCCAAATAGGCAGAAGGGAGTGATACCCTGTTCTTTCTATGTTAAGGGCACTGCCAACACTTGAGGGCAGGTTAAAAAGAGAAAAGCATGATGATGTTGTTTAATCAGAGATGGGTATGATGGGAGAGCGTTCAGAATGAAGACCCAAAGATACACAGGGAAAGGTCTCTTTTATGTTTATGTTCTTCAATAAAGCAGAGACAGATATGTAGGAAAGTAATTGGGGAGGGGGGAAACAAGGTGTATGGCTAGTGCTAATTCGCTGAGAGAGACAAGTTGGCAGACTTTTACCTGAGAAATCCCTTTCTGGCAAGAAGGGAAAGTCATCTCACTGGATTTAAAATTCAAGGTAACTCCCAATATCACAAATAGGCCCAGATCTCTCACGTCAAGGAAAATCCCTAAGGTTGTAGTTGCAAGGTTAAAAGTGGTGTTGTCATCATCATTTTTTTGTCAGTTGTGGGCTTGAAGCCTGGGCTCTGTCCCTGAGATCTTTACTCAAGGCTTGCTCTCTATCATTTTGAGCCACAGTTCCACTTGTAGTTTTCTTGGTGATTACTTGGAGATACGAATCTCACAGACTTGACTGGGAGGGTGGCTCAGCGGTAAAGTGCTTGCCTCACATGCATAAGGCCCTGGGTTCTATTCCTCAGCATCACATAAACAGAAAAGGCCAGAAGTGGCACTGTGGCTCAAGTGGTAGAGCACTAGCCTTGAGTTCAAGAGCTCAGGGACAGTGACCAGACCTAGAGTTCAAACCCTACAACTGACCAAAAAAAAAAAAAAAAAAAGAATCTCACAGACTTTCTTGCCCTGGCTGGCTTTGAACTGCGATCCTCAGATCTCAACCTCCTGCATTGTTAGCATTTCAAGCATGAGCCACCAGCATCTGGCTAATTTTTTTAAATGGAAATCCCACTAATATTATTGAAGAAACAAGAGAGTTTACCCAAAGCTATGAGTAGACTCTAAGCAACCAAAAGGCAATAGAAGAAGACTCAGCCAAAAATAAAAACTCTCCTTTTTGTCAATTTGCCTGCAAAAATTCTGATTGTTGTGACAGAGTAATTAGGTAGCAGAGCAGCTATTTATTACAGCTGACAGTCCAATCCAATAAAGCAGCAGCAGGAGGCCAGTCTGCCCGTTTTATGGGGAAAAGAATAGCAAATTGAAGGGAAATTATAAATAAATATCCCATCGCTCGTGAACACGCTAACAACGAATGACTAGGACTGGTAATCCAATTAATTTTTATATACTACTCAATGCAGAGTAAGAGCCTGGTGGCTATAGCTATATCTCCCTATGCTTTGTTTTAAACAGCAAAAATAAGTAGCTCAAGTAGGATTTAGCATCCACTGGCACTAGATCATGGTGCCTAAGACTGATCCCTTGGCCAACTGTCCCCAAATGGTTAGCACTATACCTGAATAATGCCAACGTGTCAACCACACCCATACTAACAAGATAAATCGGGTCACTTCCATGCTGAAGAAACTAAGAGACTGCTGAACAAATGTAAATTCCACCCCAAATGCCAGGACTGAGGGCTGCACCAGCTAGCTCATGAGCCCTAAGAATTTGTGTATTCCTTTAAAAGAAATACTTCACATTTCTGGAACAGAAGTAATGTTTCAAGTCAACTACAGCCCCCACCACAACAAACCCACTGAAGAGTGATTTATGTAGATGTTGACCCTTTTTTTTTCATATGGATTTACGTTTGCATAAGGCTTCAGTAGCCAGCTCAAAGATAGCTTAAAATGTTTCAATGGCTTTTTCTTGGTCTGTACCTTTTCACCCCCTCAAAACAACTGAAACTCTATTTAATTTTAAGAACACATTCTAAAATGTCCAAGGCCTTAAGCCTCAAAGGATAACAAGTCCAGCTAAGCCCTTTGCAAGCAGAAACAGAAATGATCTCATTAACTACCACTGTCCAAACATTTCCCTCTTCAAACAGACCAGGTAGTGAAATATAAAATGCAGGTGCTAGGGCCTGTTTTATCTTCACCGCAAGGGTTTTCTCTTTTAAGCTGAAACTGAAGCTTATATTCTTGATGGAGCTCACTTGTTTTAATAGGGAACTGAAACAATCAAAGAACTTATTTGACTTTTTTTTTTTTGCAATGCTGGAGATCCAACCCAGTGCCCCACATATGCTAAGCAACTGTACCATTGTGCTACATTTCCAGCCCAGAAATTACTTTAAGAGCCAGAATTATTATTTCAGTAGTGTTCATACCAGTGGTCATCACTTAAAATACAAAAGTCGGCAACACAGGGCTGGGAAGGTGGCTCAGTGGTAGAGTACTTGCCTTGCATGCATGAGGCCCTGGGTTCAATTCCTCAGCACCATAAGCCAAAGAAGCTGGAAGTGGTGCTGTGGCTCAAGTGGTAGAGCACTAGCTTTGAGCTGAAGAGCTGAGGGACAGTGCTCAGGCCCAGAGTTCAGGCACCATGACTGGCAACAACACAATAGAGACCTTTTAAATGTTCTTATTGATTTCTTTCTCTGGTATTGATAAGAATAGTGTTCGAAGCAGTTGTGTTAGAGAAAGAAAAACACACACACACAAAGAACACCTCTGTGCCACCTAACCACTTAGAAATGAGAAATTTGTCTGACTGATTCAATTTAACAAATAGTTTTATTTTCTGTTTTTATCTTAGTAGTACTAGAATTGGAACTCAGGTCTTCATACTCACTAGGAAATTGTGCTACCACTTAAGCCAGACCTCTAACCCCAACACATATTTTCTTTCTTTTTTTTTTTAATTTATTTTTGGGTCCAGTCGTGGGGCCTGAACTCTGGCCTGGGCGCTGTCCCTCAGCTCTTCAGCTTAAGGCTAGCGCTCTACCACTTGAGCCACAGCGCCACTTCCGGCTTTTTTCTTTTTGCTTATGTGGTGCTGAGGAATCGAACCCAGGGCCTCAGGCATGCAAGGCAAGCGCTCTACCACTGAGCCACCTTCCCAGCCCCCAACACATATTTTCTATTCATGCCTTTTAGCTTCACATCAGTGAGAGGAACCCTGAAAATCCACTGCCTGTGGGGAACTCACATGCCATTGGAAGAAGGCAGACAACCAATACTAGAGATAGCCAGAAGGCTCTCAGTGGACAGTCATCACTAAGAAGCTAAGAGGACAGCAGGTGGCTACACTGTGAGGAGAGCTAGAGCAGATGCCAGAGTATCACTAGAAGGTTCAAGGAATGACAACTGCTAAATATGACTCGAGAAAAGTGAGCAGATGAGTGGAAAGACATGCTCAGTGAAAATGATGAGGAACTCTACAAAGATCTTGATTTCTCCTATTTTTTTGGTGCCAGTCCTGGGGCTTGAACTTAGGGCCTGGGTGCTGTCCATGAGTTTTTTGCACAAGGCAAAGCTAGCATTCTACCACTTGAGCACACCTCCACTTCTGACTTTTTGCATGTTAATTGGAGGTAAGAGTCTCCCAGGTGTATCTACTGGCTTCAAATTGCAATGCTCAGATCTCAGCTTTCTGAGTAGCTAAGATTACAGGCGTGAGCCACTGGCACCAGGCCCTTGATTTCTCCTTAAAGGAAGATTTTCCCAATGGTTCTATCCTGAAAGTATCACCTCCTACTAAAGAGCCATGGACCAAAGTGCATATTCCATGTCTTCAAACAGAAGCTGAGGCATTGCTAGGCTCTGGTGGTTCATACTTAGGAGGTTGAAATCTGAAGATGTCTGTTTAAAGCCAGCCCAAGTACATAAATCTGAGAGACCCTGATTTCCAATCAATCAGCAAAAAGATAGAAGGGGAGCTGTGCTCAAGTGGTAGAGTACCAGCATTGAATGAAAAAAAGCCAAGTTCAAGCCTGAATACCAGCACTGAAAAATAAAAGAGAGCAGGGCGCCAGTGGCTTACACCTATAATCCTAGCGACTAAGGAGGTTGAAATCTGAGGATCATGATTTGAAGCCAGCCTGGACAGGAAAGTCCATGAGACTCTTATCTCCAATTAACCACCAGAAAACCAGTAGTAAAGCTGTGGCTCAAGGTGGTAGAGAGATAGCCTTAAGACAAAGTGCTCAGGGACAGCACCCAGGTGTTGAGTTCAAGCCTTATAGAGAAAGAAAGAAAGAAAGAAAGAAAGAAAGAAAGAAAGAAAGAAAGAAAGAAAGAAAGAAAGAAAGAAAGAAAGAAAGAAAGAAAGAAAGAAAGAAAGGAAGGAAGGAAGGAAGGAAGGAAGGAAGGAAGAAAGGAAGGAAGAAAGGAAGAAAGAAAGAAAGAAAGAAAGAAAGAAAGAAAGAAAGAAAGAAAGAAAGAAAGAAAAAAGGAAGGAAGGAAGGGAGAGAAAGAAAGAAGGAAAGAGAGAAAGAAAGAGAAAGAAAGAAAGAAAGAAAGAAAGAAAGAAAGAAAGAAAGAAAGAAAGAAAGAAAGAAAGAAAAAGAAAGAAAGAGAGAAAGAAAGAGAGAGAGGAAGGAAGGAAGGATAGAAAAAAAAGATCAAGAGAAGACAAGACATACTGCAAATGTGGCACAAAGCCATTTGCAAATGTGTATTTATTGCCACCTCCCATCCTCAACATGTAAATCGCAATTGCTCAGTGATAGTTCTTTTCTTTTGTTTGTTTGTTTGCTGAAAAAAGTATTTATGTTGGAATGTACTGCCCTCAGATAAATGTGGTCAACTTTACCTGTTATCTACAAACTTGTCACTTAAAAATAGAATTTATAGTGCCCAGGCTCTGAGTTCAAGCCCTAATACTAGCACACACACACACACACACACACACACACACACACACACACACACACACACACACACACACACACACACTTTTACCAACAAAAGTTATCTTCCATTAGTCATTAGTTTCTTCCACGTATTTACAAGTCCTAGTCAGGCAACATTTTCCCCCAAGCTAACCTCCTTTCTTTTGCCTAGTTGTTTCTATCATTTCTATGGGATTTATTATCCTTTGCTAAAATGGTATATAAGTTGTCTAGTGTAATTGTTTTCCTTGGGGCTTTTTCTTCTGTTTGTTTGGTTTTTCCAGTACTAGATTTGAACTCAGGGCCTTGCATTTGCTAGCAGGAGCTCTACCACTTGAGCTAAGCCTTCACTCCTTCTGTTGTAGCTATTTTCTCGGTTAAGATTTTGCTCAGGCCAGGACAAGAATTCTGCTTAACTCCTTCTTACGTAGTCAGGTAACAGATGTGCACTACCATGCATAGCTTATTGACTGATTTAGGGTCTTGCTAAATTTTCACCTGGGTTAGTCTCAAGATCTGATCTTCCAAGTATTTGGGATTACAGGCATGAGCCACTTCACCCTGCCTTTACCTTCACCTTTACCATTCTAGGTTATGTAAAAAATATTACAAACAAATAAGATCTTATTGCTTTTCCTCCCCGTTATCCTTTCTTTGTTGGTTTAATACATAGGCCTTAGGCACATGACTTAAGAAAGTAAAGGGGAAAATTTTCTTCCCCTACAATAATTGAATCTTACGCAAACCTTCAGCCCCTCAATCCTCTACTTTCTACCCCTCAGGCCTCTTTTCTGTTCTTCTGAAAAGGACAATTATTTTCCATTACAATCCATCTTGTGGCTCATTTATACCCTTTGCCTACCAAGTTTCCTTTTCCACTTTGATCATTTCACAACATCACTACAAAGAAAGCTAAAGGTAATATTTTATAAAACTGACATGTAATAGAGACACTACCATTACTTAACCAAATTTCATTTGCTTTTTCTCTTACTGGACCCATATAGAACTGCATTTTCCAGCTTAGCCTGCAGTTTCATTGGAGCCACACAGGCCATACTAATAGAAAGTGGTTGAAAGTGATATAAATCACAATCCGGTCCAGACAGTAAAAATCTATCATGCAGGACCCCAACCTCTTCTTCCCTTTCCTCAATATCCTAGAGGCAACACAGGGCTAGGCTGTATGACTTAAATATGGATCTCTGGATCACCAGAAAAAGCTTACTATTGGCCTATGTCTGAATCAACTCTGACAGTATTAAAATCACTGAATTTCAGATTTCTTCGCTTCTGCAACACAACCTAAAGTCGTCTTTTATCACATTCCACTCTACCATGACCTCCAAACCATTTCACAGACAGAGGAGGAAGGACCGGTGAAGCTGGAGATCTAGCTAAGCTAGCACATACGAATAACTGAGGGGTCAGCTAGTCCTTGGTCCTCTCCATACCATAACTACCCTGTTGCTGGTGTAATTTCAGTATAAACTTTATGTTCTTTGTGATATAGAGACAGAGACAGACAGACAGACAGAGAGAACCCTCCTAGGTTCTCTAGCCCAGACTTTCAAATGAGACTAACAAAAGACAGATTAACAAGAGAAAACAGGGGTTGGGAAGGTAGCTCAGCGGTAGAGTGCATGCCTTGCAAGCATGAGGCCCTGGGTTCCATTCCTCAGCACCACATAAACAGAAAAAGCCGGAAGTGGCACTGTGCTCCAGTGGTAGAGCGCTAGCCTTGAGCTGAAGAGCTGAGGGACAGTGCTCAGGCCCAGAGTTCAGGCCCCATGACTGGCAAAAAAAAAAAAAACAAGAGAAAACAAATAGAACTTTATACAAATGCACATGGAAATACTCTGAAATGAGTAATTCAAAAAGGGATATTAGAACATGGAATTATTTTAGCACCTTAACAAAAGAAGAGTAAATTTGTTAAGAAGGGGGGAAACTTGGCAAAAGAACAGTAAATTTGTAAAAAAAAAAAAAAAAAAAAAAAAAAGAGAGAGAGAAAGAGAGAGAAAAGACAAAGGAAAAAGACTTCAAACTTCTGGGGTGGCAAACCTGGGTCAGTAAATGGATTAGAGGTTTTATCAGAAGATAAGGGCTAGTTAGTAGTAGTTTTTATAGAGATTCCTCTGGTGTCTGCTGCAGGCTAGTGAGAGTCTAGAGTTGTCTTTGGTTGTCCTTTGTGCTTCCCAGGATAAAACAGAAGGAGGTTACCTTTCCAAATTCACATCTTGCTTTTGGGCCAGCAGGGATAAGGGAAGGTACTTCTCTTGTATTTGCCTTTTTTTCAATTGCCTTCAGCTCAAAATACTAATTTTTATGCCAAAGTTGCATATTTTAGACTTGCATATTCTGCTAGCTTTCAGTAGTCTCCAAACCTCACAGGACCATCATCCTGATGTAGCAGATATTTAATCTACCTCTTGTGAAAGGTCATTTATTCCTAACAAACACTACTCTGTTTAATATACAAGAAGCTTGTGTGAAGGTGCATGCTTGTAATCTCATTGCTCGGAAGGCTTTGGCATGAGGGTGGGGAGTTTGGAACCAACCAGGGCTACCTAAGAAGCCACTGTCCCAAAACAAAACAAGCAAGATGATAGAAGAGATATACTGCAACTATATCCTACTGGGGAATGATGGCAGACCTCTCTGATATTAGACTTCTTCTAGTATTAGAATGACTCTCCCAGGTTTCATGATTCCAACCAATAAGGTAAAACAACAAAAAGCCACCTATCACAAAGAACCAAAGCAAAAGTCACCAGGTGTTATAAGAGGATGAAACAAATGATGAGAATTTAACCTTTTCTGTACCAGGTGGGATGAGATGTGTATGCCTAGCCCTGCCATTTATAAACAATGACAGCTCTCAGATGATATGGGGAACAGTTTTTGAGTATGTTCACACACACAGATGAGTCCAGGATTTAAGGATTCATTTGAAACCTTCCTTATCTTCAGTGTTTCACCTCTATATTAACACCTACTATCTAAAGTATCAAAGTCACCACACATCATGCCTGGCTCATCATCTCCTTCATCCAACATCAAGTCCCTCCAAAATGTTTATCTCTGACTCTCCATCTTCCATTTCATCTCACTTCCAACTGAATTAATCAAGAATCCTCTTAACTGCTCTCCTCCACTTGAAATCATGAGCCCAATCTCCTTAGTAACTGGTCTAAAAACCTATGTCATCTCTCTACTCGTGGTTTCTGGGTGCACTTAGGATACAATCAAATCTCTGAACTATGGCTTCCAAGACTTCACTTGGCCTGGGCCCCGCCTGTGTTTCTGGCCTCCTCTCCCACAGAGTCCTCCCTATTGCCCACTTTCCATCCACTGTCTTTTGCCAATTCTTCACCTTTGCCTCAATATTTGCTCTTGCTTCTAATTGGAATGTTTACCCGGGCTCCTTCAAGGCTGGCTTCCTCTCTTCCCTGAGGTCTATATTTAAGTATCACCTCCCCAAGAAGGCCACCTTGACCACTCCACCTAGGAAGGTCCCTCTCCTGATAACCTCTGCCAGGGTATTTGATCTCTTCAGAAGACTTCATAATGATTTTATCTGCCCCATTGTTCACTTATCTGCCTTCTCCAATAGAACGTTGTGTTCACAAAGGTGAAATAATAACCAGTACTTTCTTTGTGCCAGAAACTGGATTACGTGTTTTATGTATGCTAGCATAGCCTGCCAAGTATCTCCTGGAAACAAATGGGTTTGTTTTGGGTTCTTTTTTTTCTGTAATCAAACTTCGTAGAATTAATATGTATTGTTCAACAGAGTCCACACATTTACCTGTTTTAGACTAGTGGAAAATTTTATAGCTATATCCCCCAAATTTCTGTCTATTTTAGCAAAACAATATGGATTGGGTTTTTCCAGTTACTTTCAGACGTCAAGGAATAGAACAGCAGCAACAGTTGTAGTCCTCTTGAAGCACAGAGAGGATGCACAGAGAAGATTCAGTCTCTGGATGTTGCTGGTACTAGGTTACTTGGGTGCCTTATTCTCAGGTGAATCCAGCTCTGTCACTGAGCTTTACCAGTGTGGAGTCACTGTTCAATGGAGACCAGAAAAAAGTTGCTAAGGTATTGAAGAAAATTAAGGTTAGGAATTGAAACAGTAAGGGCAAAGAAAAAAAATGGCACTGCCCATAAAGCAATTGTTTTGTCTTTCTAAAGACGAGTTTTTAAATGTTGCATCCAAATGCAATCATTGTTTCTAATAACATGGGTAGGTGCGGGGGGGGGGGGGAGGGAGAAAAAAGGACTTTTTCTATACCCTTTTAAGATAGCTACTTAAAATCTACAAATTAAACTCACACAATAGAGATTATCAAGAGAAAGATTAGGCTTTTATACAAGTAAGTTATGGAAGTTCACAAAAAATATTATTCAAAGAGATAGATTTGGGGGCTTATACATCATATCTTTGGGGTGTATTGTTTTGGTTTGGTTTTTGGTGATGCTAAGGATTGCACGGAGGAGAGAGGCTCACAAGCTAGGCAAGCACTGAGTTACACCCCCAGCTCTTACATTCAGTGCACTAGGGAATGGAGAAGGGAAAGGAGGCATTTCTGAGAGAAGAAATGACTTCTTAGAAGAGGGAAGTAGAGAGAAAGAACACTGAAGGAAATACAAATGACTTTTTTGAGAGGTAAATGGCCCTCAAGAGAACAAATGAGATAGGATGGTTTGAAGCCATGTAAGATGTCCATTTCTTGAATCACAGAAGATTTAGAGTTGCTTCTAGGGGATTCATAACAATTTGATCTGTGGGGAGGTCCTGATTTTCGACGGATAACGCATTCCAGAAATGAAATGCCTTCAGTTCACAATAATTATTAGGCCAACGTGACATGTTTTGGGGATGGCATATCCTATCCCCCTTTGGGTGTCTTCATTATACCGTAGGAAATTGGTTGTGGGGTTAAATAGAATGCATTTTTTTCTCTTTCTAAATAATGTGAAATAATGTCCAATGGGCATCTTCATCCACAGAATGTCAAATATGCAGGGATTACTGATAGTTAATAGGAGATGGAATGTGAACTTATTTTAAACAATTATATGTCTAATGTGGTAGTGTTTTGATTCACCTTCCCTTTCTGTATGACAAGGAAAGGTTTAGTAGCATACTCAGGTGTTAATGGACTTCAGTAGCAGAGCTGGGATCTAAACCCAAACATTTCATATCCAAATATGGATTCTTCAACCCTGTAAAGGCATGAGAGGCCTCTCCCAAGGAAGGGTTCTCCAACCACTTCATGCAGCATGTGTCCAAGTGCCAACAGAGCTCAGCACATAGAAGAGGACCAGTTCATACATGAGTGAAAGACTCAATGGATAGACAGAGGACAGAGAGATAAAAGCACATACTAAATTATTATTATTATTATTTTGTTTTTTTCCAGTCATGGGATTTGAGTTTAAGGCCTGAGCACTGTCCTTGAGCTTTTTCACTCAAGGCTAGTAATCTACTATTTTGATCCACAGCAACACTTCTGGTTTTCTGGTGGTTAATTGGAGATAAGAGTGTCATGGAATTTCCTGTCCAGGCTGACTTTGAAAAGCAATCCTCAGATCTCAGCCTCATGCATAGCTAGGACGTGAGCCACCAGCACCTGGCTACATATTAAGTTTTGTCCCAATAACTGACCACTATTTTTCAAAAGTGTCAAGAGCCTAGGGAACTCTTCTAGATTGAAGAAAACTAAATACAATGAGTAGTCCCCAATGGAAGTCTTTATTTCTTTATCTTCTTAGAAGCATCTTAGTATGCAGTGAAGGCTGCCTTCAAACTCTCCATTCTCCTGTCTCAGCCTCCTGAGTGGTGGGTGACAGGATTGTGCCCACAAAATCATTTGTACAAGATGGGACAGACACCTATGCTTCTCATATACCTGTACCATATGCCAGTGGTGATAATTTTGTATGACCCTTCATTGATGTTACAAATATCCAAATGGTTCTTGGGGTAGGGAGGGGAAGGTTCCCTGCCCTATTTGCTATTGAAGCCACTGGCAAAACTTGGATTCGATATGGATCCAATGGGAGTCACTGAGGAGACTCAGCTCACCTGGGTAATATAAAGAAACATCCATGGTAGAGCATCTGCTTAGCATGGCCAAAGCTCTGGATTCCATCCCAGGACCACAACAAAAGAGATGAAAAAAAAATTGTTTCAAAGTAAAACATCTGAGCCACAAACACTGAAAGAAATCTATTCCAGCCCTTCCTTATGAAAGAGCTCTCCTCTCACTCCCTCTCACTCCACTTTTCCCCACTCCCCATGTCTCCAACCAGGGAGATTTAACATGGGTACTGGACATTCCAAAAGATTGTGTAAACAGGTCTCATCCATACACTCCACCCTTTGAAGCTCCAAACAGCACTCCCTTACTAAGTTGATGTGTAAACTCCTTTCTTCAGATATCCAGGGAGCCTCATTTGAAAGTACAAACTTTAGCCGGGCGCTGGTGGCTCACGCCTGTAATCCTAGCTACTCAGGAGGCTGAGATCTGAGGATCGCGGTTCAAAGCCAGCCCGGGCAGGAGAGACCGTGAGACTCCTATCTCCAATAAACCACCAGAAAACCGGAAGTGGCGCTGTAGCTCAAGTGGTAGAGCGCTCGCCTTGAGCTGAAGAGCTGAGGGACAGCGCCCAGGCCCAGAGTTCAAGCCCCACGACCGACAAAAAAAAAAAAAAAAAAAAAAAAAAGAAAGTACAAACTTTGCTCCTATTAATCTGCCTGTTGCTAATCTGTAGGCCCCACCACAGGAAGCAAAGATGGTAGAGGAAAATTTCCTCAACCTAATCAATCAGTGTCAATTTCTTTTTTTTTTTTTTTTTTTTTTGTCGGCCGTGGGGCTTGAACTCTGGGCCTGGGCGTTGTCCCTTAGCTCTTCAGCTCAAGGCGAGCGCTCTACCACTTGAGCTACAGCGCCACTTCCGGTTTTCTGGTGGTTTATTGGAGATAGGAGTCTCACAGTCTCTCCTGCCCGGGCTGGCTTTGAACCGCGATCCTCAGATCTCAGCCTCCTGAGTAGCTAGGATTACAGGCGTGAGCCACCAGCGCCCGGCAGTGTCAATTTCTTGACTTTAATGGTTGTGCTGTTTTTGCAGGAAGATTTCTTTGTCAGGAGGAAGGTAGGCTTCTGTGAACCCTGTTAGTATTGTCCCCATCTTTGGTCCTCAGTTCCACCCAGACCTGAGCTACTCCATGCCTTAGAGTTCCTGTCCTACAGCTGGCCACGCCCTCTCCACGCACACATTTACCTCACTTCCACCCTCACTTCCTGCCAGACCTACCCACGACTTGGATGAGGGGAGACGCCACATGCTCCATTTTTTCAGGGGATATGTCCCTTCTAATAAACCTTACAATGTTTCTCCTGCCTGTCTGTCTCTGCATGTTCCCCTGGGATGGTCCTGAAGGATCCTTTCAAACACTTGGATTACAGGATTTAGGTTATCAGCTCAATCAAGTGTATACATTTCCTCAATGGGAATGGGCAAGTGACCTGACATAAAAGGATGAGTAATGATGGCTGCATCTAGCAAGGCCTTTGGCCATGTCTTTAGCAGAGTAGAGTTGGCAGAGCTATAGGAATCTTCTCAAGGCTCAGAACTCCTGCTGACAGTCAGGTACTTGACATCTCTGTGTGGTAATAGCCAACCAAGAAAGGAGCAAGGGTAGAATATTGAGGTGACTTCCTCATACTCCACACTGTGGGTCATTAGTATCACCTCTGTACTCATTCTACAGCCCATCCAAATCCCCGAAACTGAGTCTAAGGGTACAAGACTGGTGGGAGAATGGGAACTATGTGTGTGTGTCTGGAATCTGGCCACTGGCCCCAATATGCCCAATAAAGAGATGAGTAGTGGAAAAGAGCAGAGAAAGGAGTCATGTGGGTCATGCCACAGAAAGAGGAAAATAAATCTCTTTTTTGGTATACAGATTTGACCTTCTGGTTTAAATAGAGGAAGAGTTGTAATGTTGAGATGAAACACAAGTTAGCTACTTATGGGAAGGTACCACCCCGGTTACTGGAAAATGGACAGGTTGGTCAAGTTCCTGGAAAAAGCAGCTGTAGGGTCGGTCATAAACAGTTAAAAAATATATCGTTACCTGCATTCCTGTGGTTAATCTTATGTATCCCAACCAATGATCTGCTTGCTATGTATAATTTAACCAATCCTGTAATCACTAAGTTGGAAAGCCCCTAGCCTTACTGGAAATGGTTATGCCCCTAACCAATGAGCCTACCCTGAAACTTGCCTACAAAATGCTGACCAATTATGGAGAAGCCCGTGAACCTTAAGCTAATCATGTAACTGCTAGAATAGAAACCCCCTCCTCTTGCTGGAAACCCTATAAAAACCCTGCTGAACATGTGGTTGGAACTCACAACTCTGACCTGCTGTGTCGGTGATGATTGTGAGTCCAGGCTTGAGCTTGCAATAAACAGCTCTCATGTACTTGCATCAGATTTGACTCCTTGGTGGTCTTTGGGGGTCTGTGGCCTGGCACAACAGTGGCAGGTGGAAAGAGGCATCTATAATTAAGCTGTCTTGATCAGAGGGTAACCTGTTAATCACAATCCCACTTCTAAGCAAAGGAGGGGTGACATTGTCCAAAAACAAATGTACTTAGGAAACTATAATTCCTCTGTATATCACCTCTATAAGAGCAACAAAAAATTTAAATTTTTTTTAAAAATTCTAGTTCTGCTAGGGTTCTAGCAGTTATTGCTGTCAACATTTGGGGGGAGCAGTGTGGTTCCCATCAGGTGATTTCTTGTGCTCCAAAATATAGATCCATCACTGGAAATTGTCCTCATTTGTGAGGTAGTCTGTCCTGTGAGTCTCAACTATTTTCAGTCCTTTGTCCTAAAGATGTAACCCACCAATCTTGTTCTTCCTGGACTCCAAGCTAGTTGAGAGATGACAGCAGGAGATAACAGTTCACAGCAGACAGATGTAAAATAAAGACAGACATACCAAGTTTTTGTATTTTTATCATTTTTCTTAATTTTATTTTATTTTGTTTATATGGTACCAAGGAATCAAACCCAGGGCCTTATGCATGCTAGACAAGCATTCAACCACAGGACTTCTCCCATATCTCCTCCCCTGGGTTTTGCACTGTTTGCTTGATGACTTGTATATGTGCTATTCTGGCTCTTTCTATTGGTTGGTTGAGGGCATTATGGGAAGAAGAACTCTTTCAGCAGAAAGAAGCATTTGAGGCAGAATGCAAAGCACTGTGGGAACAAGAAACACAATGACAGGACCCGCATAATCAGCTGCATGCTATGTCTGCCACTTTTTATCCCTACCTACCTAACAGTTCCCCTTTCTCTCAAAATGAAGATTCAATACTGTTTTTGGCAAAACCTGTTGTGACTGTAAGAAGAAAACAACTTCCCAGGTATAGTGGTTCACACCTGTAGTACTGGCACTCAGAAGGCTGAGGCAGGAAGATGGAGTTGAAGCCCTGCCTGGATTAAATAGCAAGACTCTGTCTCAAGACAAAACAATCCCTAAATTAATAATTAGTAGTAATAAAGACCATTCAGGGGCCCTCTCATGAGTATTGCCACCATATCAGAATTTTCTTTTTTTTTTTTCAGGAGATCCCCAGACACTCCCTTAACTGAATTTTTCTTAACATCCACTGATAAAGGAAGGTATAGAACCAGCCAAATTTATACCTGTCTGTTTTCCATAACAAATGACTTAATTTGGGAAGCAATTTACATTGTTGGCCCTGCTGACTCTGAGATAAATGCTGCCAGTCTCCAGGATTTATTTTAATTCAATTTCATACACTAATTTGATGCAAAGAAATCATTAACTCCTCCAGCACAGCTTTGTTCTCTGGATGCTTGCCTTTACTGCCTGGGAATCTTGCTGATTCTCACAGATTAGCCAGGTTGGCTTTTCCTCTTGATGCACTTAAAAGGCCCAGTGGGGCTCCTAGTTTCTTCTTCACTCTTTTGTATAAGCCATAACTGCTCAAGTTTATGTCCTATTTGTTGAGTATCACTGTAGGCTTTATTTTCACTGTGGGGGGGGGGGAATTTTATCACCATGAATCGACCCAATTAGTGAGTTCATTTAATTATATTGCCTAACTTTTCTTATTTGAATGAATTTTTGGAAATCTTTTAGAAGGCATGGTTAGAATGGTTTTACTCCTCACACATGAGCATTTTATTCAAAATGAGCTTAATTATAAACAAAACAAAATGGAGACCTAGAAACATTTTGGAAGAAAGAGCACTATATGTTTGCTTTTTAATTATCCATATACGTTTATTTATTTGTTTGGCTTTTTAATGGGTTTTTTTTGTTGTTGTTGTTTTGGTTTTGGTTCTGTCCTGGAGCTTAGTCCCAGGGTCTGGGTACTGCCCCTTAGTTTTTCCACTCAATTCTGGCATTCTACCACTTGAGCCACAAACTACACTTTCAGCTTTTGCTGGTTAACTGGAGAGAAGTCTCACCGACTTTCCTGCCCTGGCTGGATTTGAACTGTAGTCCTCAGATTTCAGCCTCCTGAGTAGCTAGGATTACAAGAGTAAGCTACCAGAGCCCAACTTTCTATGAAAGTTTATAGTATACTCATATTGAACTACTTGGTTAAACAAAATGAACACAGAAACTACCTTGCTTTTAATATTCTTACTCATGTGTTTGAGTCAGGGAGAAAATAGAATAACCCTACTTTCACACAATATTTTTCCAAAACATGATTATAAGACATTTCTCAGATGCAAATCTTGCTTCCTAGAAACTCTCACTATAAAATAAATGATGTGGGCTTGGTGTGTAATTCAATGGTAGAGCATTTGCCTGGCATGCATGTGGCCCTGGGTTCAGTCCTTACACTGAAAATAAAAAATGTTCCACTGGAAAAAAAAATCCCTCATTAAACTAAGCTTTGAAAGAATTGAAACTGGGTGTGGTGGTACCTGCCTAGCATTTGGGAAGCTGAGGCAGGAGGGACTTCATAATGAGCCCGTGTCTCCACAAGAAAGAGAGTTGAATAATAACTGTACAGTGAAATATGGACACTGGGTCTAACGTTGGCACCATCTTGGCATCTTGGTGGATAATGGGGATGTTCTACAAACTCTTAGAGCTGAAACCTCACCCTTACCCCCAGATGTTGGGTGTTCTTCAATTCCTAGAGGCAGTGGTGGGGACTTGGACGATAGGTTCCTGAACCTGCCAGACCTATACCATGAACTCGCAAGACTCTTCGAACTCTCAGGCTCCCTTGACCCTGCCGATGACCACCTCTGCTGCCATTTTATACCATGCCTTGTTTCTCCCGACTCTCCTCAAGTCACCATGGCACCTCTTCAACTCTCCATTAGAGTTCATCTGGTTGGTTGAGACTGTTTTTCTGCTCTTTCTCTACTACCTTTGTGGCTCAGTTTCCAAACAGTATTAAGTACATTCAAGGTTATAAGTTTGGGGGGGAACATGTGTCTGCTCACAGTCACTGGCTTTCTAATCGACTCCTGATTCAACCTCTCAAAATGTGGCTGCTGCTGGGCATTGGTGGCTCATGCCTGTAATCCTAGCTACTCAGGAGGCTGAGATTTGAGGATCGTGGTTCAAAGCCAGCCCAGGCAGGAAAGTCTGTGAGACTCTTATCTCCAGTGAACTACCAGAAAACTGGAAGTGGCACAGAGGCTCAAGTGGCAGAGCACTCGCCTTGAGCTGAAGAGCCTCAAGGACAGTGCCCAGGCCCAGAGTTCAAGCCCCACAACTAACCAAAAAAAAAAAAAAAAAAGTATGGGCTGGGAAGGTGGCTCAGTGGTAGAGTGCTTGCCTTGCATGCACGAGGCCCTGGGTTCGATTCCTCAGCACCACATAAGCAAAAAGAAAAAAAGCCAGAAGTGGCGCTGTGGCTCAAGTGGTAGAGTGCTAGTCTTGAGCTGAAGAGCTGAGGGACAGCGCCCAGGCCCAGAGTTCAGGCCCCACCACTGGACCCAAAAAAAAAAAAAGTAACTTCTCTGTATCCTATGATCAAATTCCCGTATAATAGTGCTAGATTCTCCAAGGAAAAATGACCTTTTCCCTTTGTTCTTCCCATGTGCATGCATGGCCCTCTAGAGAAGTCCCTGCCCAGCATCTGTAGAGCCAGGTAACTGGTGCTGGAGGGGGGGGAGAGTGGTGGGAGGTCCCCCAGGCTCTGAGGTCACTTCTGCATCCACTGAGGTCACTCCTGCACCTGCTATGGCCACACCTCCTCCCTGCTCTCCCCCCACATAATCTCTCTTGCCATACATCCACCCTCCTCTACACACCTCCAGCTCATGCAGGCATGGTTCAGTTCTGCTAATAAACTCTCTTCTGCCTGAACAACCATGTGGAGGTCTCCTTTCTCCAACCCTTACATAATGGTGCTACCACCTGGGAAGGGATAGAATCAGGAGTCACTAGAGGCCTTCTGCCTCCTAACTGCCATTCCATGGACCAGAACTGCCAAAGGAGCCCTACGTCAGATCTCACATCTACAGGTCCCTCTGTTCATCTCTCTCCCTCTCTCAGTCTCTCTCTCTGTCTCTGTCTGTCTGTCAGTCTGTCAGTCTGTCTGTCTCTCTCTCTCTCTCCCTCTCTCTGTCTTCCACACCAAACACACACACCCCACACACAAGGGTTTGTGGCCATTACTTTCTATATTCTCAGGGATTCCTCCTTACCAGACTCCTTCTAAAGGACTCCATAAAGCTAAAACACTTTGTTTTTTATTGTGACAGTTTCTGCCAATGCCATAGTAAATGGTCAGAGGTTCTATATGTTCAGGCTTTCTTTGCTTTCCTCACTCATCCTTCCCTCTGTCTTTCTCCTGTCTCCTTCTGTTGACCTTCGCCTCTGTGCCTGTCAAACCTGTGTGGCTGACACAGGATGGGGTAGGCATAAGCCTCCCAGCCATCTCCTCTAGAAAGGTAACTTTCCTTTTCTTGTAGCAGTTCAAGCTGTCTCACTCTTTCTCCCTCCCTTTGAGAGCACCCACACCCTGTTAGAATGTGTCCCTTCTTTTCTGCTTATCTGTTTGTCTGCATTTTGTCTGCTTTTCTGCTTGCTTACTTGCTTACTTATTCAATAAAGCTCTGCTAAGTTTTCTTACCATCATGACTTGTCCAGAAATTCTACATCTGGGTCATGTTGTGGGTTTTCATAGAACCCCACCCTTCCGTTAAGGTTACTCCCCCCTCCGCACTCTTCTAGTGAGTGTTCAAAGGTCATTTTGTATACTAATGTGTCTCTTTACCAAAACTTTTCTAAAAGTTTTCTGGTAACCAAAACTTAACTGGTTCCACAGGCTAGCCAAAAGAAAGAAAAAAAAGGGGGGCAGCTTTAAACTCAAACTGTGTGCAGTTCTAAGGTAACCATTTGCAGATAAACTCAAAACAATGAGTATGTCAGCCACAGTGGCTCTCACCTATAATCTTAACTACTTAGGAGGTAAAGATTGAGGAATCAAGGGTCAAGGCCAAACTAGGCAAAGTAACAGTTTACAAAACTCCATCTTGAACAGAGACTAGGCACAGTTGCACATACCTGTGATCCAGTGACACAGGTCACTGGACACAGTAGGAGCATTGCAGTCCAGTCAGCTCAGGCATAAAGAGAGACTCTATCTTAAAATATCCAGCACATGGGCTGGGAAGGTGGCTCAGTGGTAGAGCACTTGCCTTGCATGCCTGAGTCCCTGGGTTCGATTCCTCAGCACCATATAAGAAAAAAGAAAAAAGCTGGAAGTGGCACTGCGGCTCAAGTGGTAGAGCACTAGCCTTGAGCTGAAGAGCTGAGGGACAGCGCCCAGGCCCAGAGTTCAGGCCCTACAACCAGACCCAAAAATATAAATAAATAAAATAGCCAACACATGTACACACAAACAAAAAAGGGGCTCTAATGGTAGAGTACCTACCTAGGAAGCACAAAGCCCTGATTTCAAACACTGTTACTATTAAAAAAAAAAAAAAAGTAATATATTTTCTGCTAATTCACTCTCCATTCATTCATTCTCCATTTACCAGATCATCTCATTCCTCAGGCCACTAGAGTCCTAAGGAAACAGTGGTGAACAGACAGGCCTCTGCTTGCCACTCTGAAGGAGGCAGACTGGTGGGAACACAGCAAACAAACCAGTCTTAATCTGTTCAGGCTGCTAAAACCAACTACCATAAATGAGGTGACTTATATCCAGCTGCCATTTATTCCTCACAGTTCTGGGGGCTGGAGGAGTCAGGATCAGTGGCTACTGAGGAATTCATTCCTCATGGGTGGCCAACCTCTACTCTACTTCACAGGACTAAAAGGACAAGAGACCTCTCTGGGGCTCCTTTCCTAAGGATCTAGTCTCCTCCAAAGGCCCCACCTCCAAAACCATCACACTGTTCATTAGATTTCAACATATGATTTGTATGGGGTGGGGGAACCTTTAGTCCAGGCTGTAAGTGATTACAAAGTAGCAAATAACAGTGCTAGAGGTGGTAGACAGGCAGCTAGCAGCACCTGTGGGCAATAACCTGATAAAATTTACTTAGAATTAGTCAGGTAAAAAAAAAATCTCAGGGGCCAAGCCCTTGTTTGGGAGAGCAAGGCTTTCCCATCATAGCCTTACTATCAGATATTGAAATCATTTGTCTGGACCACCCCTGGAGTGCTAAGACCACATGTCCAGTTCATCTAGGGCTCTCAGGGCCTAACCCAGGGCCTGACACATATATTTAGCAAATATTGGATGAACTGTTTTCTGATGGGTAATAGATGACAAGTTCTTGCCTTCTATAAGGGTACATGGAATTCACTCTTTGAATCTAAATAATGATGAATTCATGAGTGATATTACTCATTACTAGTAGAAAGAAAAGGACTTAAGATATTCATATGCAAACTTGTAAACTAGTTTACATGTAAGTGGCTTGTGAGCCACTTCTCACCTTTTTTAGAGTGTGGTTTTTAGTAACCTGAGATGGCCCAGGCACAGGGCAACCTCTCCAAGACATCGCTGTCTTTAGAAGAATAAGGCACAGAGGTAGTACTTGCTGAATGGAGGAAGGAAGGAGGAAGGAAGGAAGGAAGGAAGGGAGGAAAGAAGGAAGGAAGGAAGGAAGGAAGGAAGGAGGGAGGGAGGGAGGGAGGGAGGGAATCTCTTTACACCAATAAATAATCAAATATGTCTTCTAGTTAAACTAGAGGCCTATCTATGGCTGAGGTTCAGATTCAGAGCTCTGAGGCACCCGGCGATCTGGCACACAGACCTTCATCTTCATTATTAATCTGCTATGCTGCAGGACAAAGGCAAGGACATCATGTTGACTCTATCCAAAAGCAAGTCCTACAGCGTCTGTGGTTCATATTCTTCAATGGCTGGAAATACACCAGGCTCAACACTCCAGTCCAGAGGACAGCCAGATGGTTTCAACAGAAATTTGGGATGTATGTGATAAACTTATGCCTGGACACATTTTATAAATTCATTTCCAGGGTAGAGTAACTGGTCCCAGACACAATACAGAGCAGTCTTAGGCAAAGTAGACAGAAAAAAAAAAAAAAAAAAAAACAGATACCAGGTGCCAGTTTCATGCTGGTAATCCTAGCTACTCAGGAGGCTGAGATCTGAAGATGGCGGTTCAATGCCAACCTGGGTAGGAAAGTCAATGGGACTCTTTTTTTTTTAGGGGGTCCAGTCATGGGGCCTGAACTCTGGGCCTAGGAGCTGTCCCTCAGCTCTTTGGCTTAAGGCTAACACTCTACCACTTGAGCCATAGCACCACTTCCGGCTTTTTTCTTTTTGCTTATGTGGTGCTGGGGAATCGAACCCAGGACCTCAGGCATGCAAGGCAAGCGCTCTACCACTGAGTCACCTTCCCAGCCCCTCAATGGGACTCTTATCTCCAATGAACCACCAAAAAACTGGAAGTGGTGCTCAAGTGGTAGAGCGCTAGCCTTGAGATGAAGAACTGAGGGGCAGTGCCCAGGCCCAGAGTCAAGCCTCATGACAGAAAAAAAAGGAAAAGAAAAGAAAAGAAAACAGAAAATCTCATGATTGCTTTATCTTTTGTAAGGAGAAGTATTTACCTCCCCTTCCTCTAGAGAACAATCCATGTTGTTCATGAGTCTCAGGACTGAGTGTACCTAAAGGTGCAGTCCCAGGGTCTCACTGGCCAGCTGAATTGCAGCACTAAAGGGGAAGGCTGGAGAACCCTGAAATCGTGTATCAAGCTCTGAGGACAGAGGGTGGAGTGGGGATGTCACATATAAAAAGGAAGTGCCGGGCACCGGTGGCTCACGCCTGTAATCCTAGCTACTCAGGAAGCTGAGATCTGAGAATCACGATTCAAAGCCAGCCAGGGCAGGAATGTCCGTGAGACTCTTATCTCCAATAAACCACCAGAATACTGGAAGTGGCTCAAGCTGTAGAGCTCTCACCTTGAGCTGAAGAGCACAGGGACAGCACCCAAGCCCAGAGTTCAAGCCCCATGACCGACAAAAGGAAAAGAAAAAGAAAAAGAGAGTTACCATTTTTCAAGACGGTGTTAGACAAAAGCCAGGTGCCAGCCAGTGGCTCCTAGCTATTCAAGAGTCTGAAATCTGAGGATTGTGGTTCAAAACCAGTCTGGGCAGATAAATCCCAAAGACTCTTATCTCCAAATAATGGGGGGGCGGGGGGGTGGGGAGGGAGGGGGGTGAAGAATTAGGAGGTGTGATTCAATTGGTAGAGCTCCAACCTTGAAAAGACCAAGCAAGAGTTTAAGGCTCTGAGTTCAAGACCTGGTACTGGGACTTGAAAAATATTTGCACATACATATAACACAAAATAGTGTCATAGGTTGAATTTTGCCCAGATACACACAAAAATTCCTATGTTGAAGTCCAGACCCCAATACATCAGAAGGCAATTGTTATGACAAGATCCTTCCAGTTATGTAGCAATGGGCTATGACAGGCCTTGCCAAAATATCTGTTGGGAATCGAGTTGGTGTCCTCCCCAATTGACAACTGTCAATTCACCAACAGAGCTTGTTTATGACATCTTTGTTCAGCTACTTTCCCCTACCTACCCCTTCCTTTCCATCCAGGGTTTTCACTCAAAACTTGGAAAACTTATTTTTCTTTCTATCACCGATGTCTTCAAACTCCCCAAGGCAAACATTATCTCCCTCAAAGAATCTGCTTGGCGAGTGATTCCTTTTTGGCAAAATGAGATTCTTCTTTTTCTCAGTTCTCTCTGAACCATAAATTCATGCCTTTCAGGTTGGGCCTTCCACAGCCCATTCCACAGCAAATTTATGGCCCAGTCCATCTTTCTCTTGCACTACTTAATCTGCTGTATTTTAATTGGGTAATAAAACTCTGTGTGCCACCCAGAAAAATTCCACAGCAAGCAATCATCAGGGACATTTTCTCGGCAGCCAATTCCTAATTATTTATTCAGGCCCAAAGCCTAATTCTACCCCTGAGTGCAGCAGCTCAGAGCTGCGGCACTCCCTACATGTAGAACTGCAGCCAGAGAAGTGTGGGGGTTGGATGGGCAGCAACAAGGGTCCCTTGTGAGCACATCCTTAGGCAGAAGATGGTCTCTTAGGCAGGCTGGATAAATGCATGGAAGAGGGCTCTCTGCTGTTGTCACAGCAAATAAGAAGATGGCCATAGGGCTTTGTGAAGCCCTGTATTGCTCAGAAATGAGCCTGGAGCAGCACATACGGAAATGGCCCCTACTAGGTCATGCTTCAGAGAAAAAAGAAACCAGTGAATTCATGCTAGCAGGGTAACTGGCTAGCCATCTGGAAGCACATTTACACAGGATAAATTACATATAAATAAGAATATTAGTATAAGATTCATTTATAAAAATGTTAGAATAGTACATGGAAGAATATTTCTTTTTCTTTTTCTTTTTAATATTCTCTAGGCCCTTCCACAGATTAGATTCTAACTATGGTACAATATTTTTTTAATCTTTTCAAAGACTGATCAATCTGACTATCTCACATTTTAAAAACTTTTAGACATGCATTCCTCTCCAACAGCACTTAGTTTCCCACCCCCACCCCTGCACAGTCCCTGAGCTTTTTTTTGTCCACTTTTAGCCACAGCTCCACTTCTGATCTTTTAGTGGTTAATTGGAAATAAGAGTCTCACGGACATTCCTGCCCCAGCTAGCTTTAAACAGTTATCATGAGATCTCAGCTTCCCGAATAGCTGAGATTACAGGTGTGAGCCACCAGCACCTGGTGCCTTTTAATTTTTTTTTTTATAGTGAAACAGGGTCTCACTAAATTAAACAGGCTAGCCTCAAACTCACTATCTACCTGTCTCAATTTCCTGAATTGAGTTGCAAATGTATGCCCCTATGCCTGGATTTGTTTTTTTAATCCCATTGAAAAAGACTTGAAAATGAAAATGATGATGAATTACTTTTTTTTTGTTTATCCAACTAGCAAGAAGCCAATCTTTTACATTGTTGATGGAAATATAAATGGGTTCAATTTCTGTCAAGAGTAATTTTGCAGTATGTGTTCAGAGCGCAGATACAGTAATGTGTTCCTTACTGGCAAGGACAGTACTTGAAACTCATCATTAGATAATTTTGTTGTAGAAACATTATGGAATATCTTCACATAAGCTAAGGAAGCTGCAGCCTCATATGATGTTGTGATACAGTCTTAGGGTCATCATATGATCATTAATGACCCAAGTATCAATATGTGGCACATGGCTATACACAGGATGCTTAAACCTGGACCATGCCTTCTAGGTATGCTCACACATGAGAAACCGTCCAGGGTTATTTATGAGATAGTATCCATAACAGCCAAATACGCAAGTTACTTAAATGTCTATCAGAAGGAAACACTTAATAAAGCAGGGGAAATCCATACAATGGAATTCTTTTCAGCTATTGAAAGAGTTCTAAATGACTCAATATGAGAAGTCATGCATAAAAAATATAAGTACAAGCCAAGTGCCGGTGACTCACACCTGTAATCCTAGCTACTCAGGAGGCTGAGATCTGAGGAGCACTGTTCAAAGCCAGCCGGGGCAGGAAAGTCTGGTCAGAAAACTGGAAGTTGCACTGTGGCTCAAGTGGTAGAGTGCTAGCCTTGAGCTGAAGAGCAGAGGGACAGCGCCCAGGCCCAGAGTTGAAGCCCCACGACCGACAAATATATATATATATATATATATATATATATATATATATATATATATATATATATATATATATATGTACATGCACCATATATATGTGTGAAGGAAGTTACCAGGTATGTTTAATAAAAACAATTTTGAGGGCTTGGAAGGTAGCTCAGTGGTAAAGTGCTTGCCTCACATGCATGAGGCCCTAGATTTGATTCCTCCACGCCACATAAGCAGAAAAACCTGGAAGTGGCACTGTGGTTCAAGTGGTAGAGCACTAGCCTTAAGCTGAAGAGCTGAGGGAAAGTTCCCAGGCCCAGAGTTCAAGCCCCATGACCGACAAAAAAAAATTTTTAAAGAAAGATTTTGAGAGGCAAAATGTTTTCACTGACTTACTTATGCCTTAAAAATATTCAGAAGACCAAGAATGAAGAATGAAGAATAAAAAAGTGGTGACATTGTCCAAAGAGAAATGTACTCTTTATCTGACTTGTGAAACTGTAACCCTTCTGTACATCACCTTATAATAACAATTTAAAATATTTTAAATATTCAAAAGAGCTGGAAACCAGTGGCTCATAACTTTAACCCTAGCTATTCAGGAGGCTGAGATCTGAGGATGGTGGTTCAAAGCCAGCTTGGGCAGGAATGTCAGTGATCTACAATGGTATTTAAAAAAAAAAAAAAAGTTTAGAAATGGAGCTGTGGCTCAAGTGGTAGAGCAATAGCCTTAAGCAAAAACAAGTCCAGGGACAGTTCCCAGGCCCCTAATAAAGCTCCAACACACACACACACACACACACACACACACACACACACACACACACATACATCAGAAGAGCTATGTACCAGTGACTCACACCTGTAATCCTAACTACTCAGGAGACTGTGATTTGAGGATCACTATTCAAAGCCAGGCTGGGCAGGAAATAAAGCTGTGGCTCCAGTCACTATCCTTGAGCAGAAAAGCTAAAGGATAACATACAGGTCCTGAGTTCAAGTCCCAGTTTGGGCAGAAAAAATTTTTTTCAGAATAAACAAGGAAGAAATAGCAGTGGTTATTTATTAAGGACAAGAGATAAACAGGATACACAGATACACAGGAGGGATTTTTTTAATGACTTTTTGTATATTTTGATGATTGAACCATATGAACATTCTACTCATTCTGAAAGAAAGACAGAAAGAGGAAAGAAGAAAGAAAGAAAAAAGGAAGGAAGGAGGGAAGGGAGGAAGGGAGGAAGGGAGGGAGGGAGGGAGGGAGGGAGGAAGAAAAGAAGGGATTTAAAACTAAATCTACTGGAGGAAGAAGAGGAGAGAAAGAAAACCTGCACACTGTAAATTATTCAGAAAAGGTCCTTTCCTGGCAACCAAACTACAACAAATTCTTTATTTCCTTCCTCCAGAGTGTGCACCATGATGTCTGCTCTGGATGGTGGAGGCTGGGAGAAGAAGAAAAGAGAATGGGGTAAATATGGCCTGACCACAGTCTCAAAGTAGTTCTAGTTTTGAAATTATTGTAAAGTGACACTATGTACAAAACTCTGTGTGTGTGTGTGCATGCACACGCACGCATGTGTAGCATCGATTTGCTCAATGGATATTTTGCAAATGTACTAACAGCTTAAAATAAAGGAAGTGGTCTAGCCTCTTTGGATTTCCAAGAAAATCTACCCATTGATCTTGTCTTACCTCCTTTTGTGCTTAAATGTTACCTCATGTTTAACCAATTTCACTGGAACACAAATGGCATGGGAGCAACCTCAGAGGACACATGCTGAACACTGCACTGTCCCCCATAATGCCTTTTCCCTCTAGTTCCAGATGCTGCTAGTCCTTGGTAGATGTTTCTTAGAGACTAATAGGATACATGTAGTGAGGGATGCAGAATAGGGTTCTGGAGGGTTGTTAGTTGGTTAGTTAGTTAGTTAATTTGTTTGTTTGAGACAAGGTCTTACTCTGGGTCTCTCAGTCTGGCCCCTGAATTCACAATCCTGTCTCAGCCTCCTGAGTATTGGGCTAAAAGGAAGCACCACATATGGCCAGTAGTTAATATAGTATACTGAGAATCTTACCCACAAAGTCATTTGAGCCAAAACCTTCATTGTAACGGAAATTTGTTAGCAAGGAAATAGGATCCATTATCTTTAAGATAGATAGATAGATAGATAGATAGATAGATAGATAGATAGATAGATAGATAGATAGATAGATAGATAGACAGACAGATATGGTGGTACATATTTGTAAGCTGGGGATGAAGAAGGATGATCAAGAGTTCAAGACCAGCCTACTCATCAAGAGTATTTATTTATATGAAAGAAAAATAATAAAATTAGTCTTCAGAGAATTCAGTTCATCTCACATCATAAGCTGTTAATTTAGAATGTCACGCAGAACAAAGGGGAGAATTGCTACAGAATGACTCTGCCTTCTTTGGCTGGAGTCATTGGACATGAGGCACTTTGGATCCACACTTTTGAACAGAAAGAACCATGCCCAGGTACTGATTGGTTTAGAGAGAAGCCAGGCTAAAGACAGGAGTGAAACAAGTTCTAAGAGAAATAGGAAGAAGTTGAGAAACAGGTGCCTCACCCTTAGTTCTGAAGACTTGGCAGAAGAGACCTTCTACATACAAATGCACCAAGGCCCCACCAACCAGGTTGCACCATCACTGTATTGTTGCCATATTGCCATGGAGCTTCCAAGGGCTATTACAAGAAAACAGCAATCATTCATACTGATACAGAGTTTGAACCTGGGGAATCACAGAAGTTACAATGAGAGATATAAGACAAAAAAGAAAGAGAAAGAAAGAAAGAAGTAAAGAAGGAAGGCATGAAGGAAGGAAGGAAAGAGAGAGACAGAAAGAAAGAAAGAAAGAAAGAAAGAAAGAAAGAAAGAAAGAAAGGAAGGAAGGAAGGAAGGAAGGAAGGAAGGAAGGAAGGAAGGAAGAAAGAAAGAAAGAAAGAAAGAAAGAAAGAAAGAAAGAAAGAAAGAAAGAAAGAAAGAAAGAAAGAAAGAAAGAAAGAAAGAAACCAAAGGGATTCATTCATTATATGGCTAGCCCAAGTCCTGAAGTCTGTATAAAACCAAAGATGGTGGCACCCATTGCCTGGCCCTAGTTATCCTGATGGCCTCTGGGGCAGAAGATAAACATTTAAAAGGGTGAAATTTGCCTGAGGTCAAAGTAGCAGGATACAAAATTAACCCATAAAAAGAAGTAGCCTTTCTGTATGCCAACAATGTACAAGCAGAAGGGAAAACCATGAAAACAACTCCATTTGCAATAGCCTCAAAACACACACACACACACACACACACACACACACACACACACACACACACACAAACCTAGGAAATAACCTAACCAAAGATGTAAAAGATCTTTATAACAAAAACTATAAAAATCTGAAGAAATCACAGAGGACACCAGGAAATGGAAAGACCTTCCATGTTCATGGATATGTAGAATCAATATTATGAAAATGGCTGTACTGCCAAAAATGATATACAAATTCAATACAATCCCCATCAAAATCACAATAATATTCTTTATTGACATAGAGAAACAATCCAAAATTCATTTGGAACAGCAAAAACCTAAAATAACCAAAGAAATTCTAGGCAAAAAATGCAATGCAGGTTTTTATCACAATACCAGACTTCAAACTCTACTACAGAGACATAATAACAAAAACAGCTTGGTATTAGAAAAAAAATACAAACACACACACACACACACACACACACACACACACACACACACACACACACACACACACAGTCCCGAAGATCAATAGAACAGATTAGAAAACCCAGAAATAAAGCCATACACTTAGCTTACATTATCTGATATTTGATAAGGGAGCCAGTGTGGAGGGGGTTCAGAATTGCATCTTCAACAGTTGATATTGGGAAAACTGGATATCATATGCAGAAAACTAAAAGAGCATCCCTGTTTGTCACCATGCAGTAATATCAATTTAAATTGGATAAAAGACTTCAACATCAGACCCAAAACTTTGAAACTACTGCAAGAAAGGGTAGGAGAAACATTAGAACTTATAGATATAGGCAGAAACTTCTTGACACCACGGACACAACAGATAGGAGAGAGACTTGACAAGTGGGACTACATCAAAATAAAAAGTTTCTGCACAGTTAAGGACATAGTTACTAAACCAGAAAGACAGCCAACACACTGGGAAAAGATCTTTGGCAGCAATATATCAGACAAAGGCCTAATATCCAAAATACACAAGAAGCTCAAGAAACTAACCCCTCCAAACCTAATAAACCGATCACTAAATGAGCAAAGGAGCTGAGAGACTTCTCAGAAGAACAGGTTAGTATGTCAAAGAAACACATGAGGAAATGCTCATCATCCCTGGCCATAAAGGAAATGCAAATCAAAACCCCAGTTAGATTGCCCAACATTGTGGATTCAAACAACAAATGTTGGCAGGGATGTGGGGAAAAAGGAACTCTATTTCACTGTTAGTGGGAATGTAAACTAGTGTAACCACTCTGGAAAACAATCTGGAGATTCCTCAAAACCTAAATATATATCTTCCCTATGACCCAGCCATACCACTCTTAGGCATCTACCATGAACATCAGAAGCCAGGATATGATAAAGATACCTGCACATCCATGTTCATTGTTACTCTAAATCACAAGAGCCACAATGAGATGTACAAGTCGTTATGTTGAAAAACGAACTTTACAACTTTGGCAGGGGAGGAAAGGGGGGAAAGGGAAGGGATGGGAAGGGGAAACAAAGGAGGAGGCAACAATGCTTGATAAGAAATGTACTCATTGCCTTGCCCATGTAATTGTAACCCCTCTGTATGGTATTTTCACAATATAAATAAATAAATAAATAAATAAATAAAGTAAAATAAATCACAAGAGCCAAAATATGGAAACAACCCAGATGCCCCACAATAGATGAGCAGATCTGAAAATTGTGGTATCTATATACAATGGAATTTTACACAGCCATTAGAAAGAATGCAATAATATCACTTGTAGATAATGGATGGAAATAGAACAAGTCATGTTAAGTGAGGTAAGAGAGACAAACAGCACATATTCTCTCTGAGATGCAGAAATTAGATCTAAAACACCCTGAGTTATGACAAATTATACATGACTCTAGATAGTCATCTACAGTGAGACCAAAAGAGAATACTCTTAGGAGAAAGTCACAAAGGCACAATGCCTAAGTGCCTCTTCATAGTTATACAAAATAATATACACTGAAAGGAACTCCAAGATATGGAAACAAAAGACTTATTATTTTAGTTTTTGATGGTTCTGTCTTCTTTGCCTTATATGTGGTGTATTTATGTGTATATCTTTCAGGAGGGTGGGGAGAAGGGCACATAACTTGAGGGGGAAAAAGGTGAAAAAGTGCAGCAGTAGAGCACCAAATGGATGAAAGTTAACTAGACAGTGGGAGGGAAGGACTGGGAGAGAATGAGGGAACAGATGACACTGTACACATGGAAATGTACTCATTACCTGACTCATGTCATTGTAATCCCTCTGCATATCACCTCTTTAATAACAATAAAGTAATTTTTAATTGCTTAATGGGGAAAAGAATTTTAAGTGTCACATTGTGAGCTAACAGCAATGAGAGGGATCATATAAGTGACATTGAAAGGAAGTCAGAAAGCTGGTCAGGATCCAGGAACAAGTAAGGCTTCTTAAACTTGCTAGATTTTTTTCTAATTTCTTTATTTGCTTCTTCAATTCTTTTTTCTACTATGCCTCCTAGTAGCACCCCCTTAACCACACACACACATACACACACCACACACCACACACACACACACATACACACATACACACATACCACACACACACACACACACACACACACACACACCTTGAAGCAGAAAGAGTCTATGTGCTTGCTTTGACAGCCACGGTTAATCTCATTGGGTGGAGAGACTTGAATGGGAAGGAAAACCTGAAGAACAGGGAGGAGCAGGCTGAGGAGAGCGGCCCTGCCAGGCAGATGGTTATCCTGAGGAGTAGAGAGAAGTGGTTTAGCTTATGGGCTTATAAACAGTAATAAACAACTGGTTTCTCCAAAGCATTTATTTTATGTCCTTATTCATTTTTCTATTTATTTCTTTATAAACTACTTTCTTTTGCTTATAACCTACTCTTGTTTCATAAAATATTTAAGAAATGTATGCAATCAAGCCAAACAGAGAAACAGGGGGAAAAAAGTAAAAGGTGACAATTCATGTCCACAAAAGGTTCTGCTGTGTTATATAAGCATAGTCTTGGATCCACCGCTGGGCCTCTAGAACACTGAAAAGAACGGGCAACCAAATAGGCCATCTGATTCTTACTGTCCACAGAAGACAGTTACTGAGCTCATGTTCTGAGTCTAAAAGACTTACCTGACCATTTCATACAAACAAAGAAAAGTTAGCAAAGCTTCCTTTTGTATATGCTAAGTGAATGGTTTCCAAACAAAACTCAGTCAACTGTTTGCTTTCCACTCCTTCTCACCTAGCCATTTCCTCCTTCTCTTTCATTCTCACCTTAAGCCTCACTTCACTGCAGTTCAGTGGCAAAATTCTTCCATCCCTAGAATTCGTGGAGAGAAGGAAAGAGAGAGGGGAAGAGAAGAAAAGAGGGAGGGAGGGAAGGACAGAGAAAGAATGAATGAGAGAAAGAATGAATGAAAGAAAGAGAGATAAAGGACAGAAAGAGTAAAAGAAAAAACACTTCTGAAAAAGCCTTTCTTTCATCCTGGGCCGGGCTAGGTCCTTGTTAGGATCCCAGCATCCTGGGATCTCATATGATCTGTACATTGCATTTCTTCCTTTCAGTTGTTTAGTGTTTTTAGCAGCAGACCAAAAGCACATGGGAGCAGGGACCACAGGTCATCTCAGTAGATGCTGAAAAAGTATTTTACAACAGTCAACACCCATTCGTGATGAAATCAACCCAGCTCAGCAACTCAGGACTAGAAGTAAATTTCCTCAACCTGACAAATGGCATCTGAGAAAAGGCGGGGGGAGGGGGAAGACACATCATACTTGATGCTATCCCAGAGGACCAGAGCTTCTATTCAACATCCTATCAAAGGGCTTTGCCATTAGAAAAAGGGAAGAAAGAAAGAAAAAAGAAATGGTATCCAGATCAGCAAGGAAGAACACTGTCTTCACTGAGAGAGGAAATGGTAATTGATGGAAAAAATGCTAAAATGTCGATTTTTAAGTTATATTAGTTAATGTAGCAAAGACAAAAGATATAGGTCAGTATGTAAAAATAAAGTATTTCTCTAGAATGGCAATGAACAATTGAAATTTTTTAAGAATAGAATAAAACAGCATCAAAATGTGAAACAATTATAAATACTTTTTTTAATCTGTCGTGGAACTTGAACTTAAGGCGTAAGTGCTGTCCTTAAGTTTTTTCCTCAAGGTTATTCCTCAACCATTTGAGTCACAGTTCCATTTCTGGATTGTTGGTGGTTGATTTGAGAGGAGAGTCTCACGGACTTTCCTACCTGGGCTGGCTTTGAATCTCAGTCCTCAGATCTCAGCCTCCTGAGTAGCTAGGATTGCAGGTGTGAGCACCTGGCTTTATGAATACATTTAACAAAATACGCAAAACATGGAAACTGAACATTTCAAAACATTTTGAAACTGAGATTTTAGACCACCAGGCCCCAAATCCAGGAGTCCCAAGTTAAGTTCTGCCAATCATCCTCATGTGCCAAATGAAATGACATAGTGAAGGGCAGAGTATGGAGCTTTATTACATGGCAGCCATAGGAAGACACTTCAGTGTATCTTCCACTGCCCGTATGGATACAGATAGTGGCTTCAGGATAAATATTGGAAATCAGAGGCAAGGAGTGAGAATGGCATTCATAGTTAAAACAGTCTCAAGTCCCAGCTATGGCCTAGTTGAGCATTAGCAAAGTCTTTGTCCTTGGAGTTCTGGAAATTGTTGTCATTTACTACTGTGACAAGTTACCTGTTGGGTGATCTCCCAAGTCTTTGGCTGTTTCCTTTTAAGATGATGAGAATACAACATGGCCTGTTTTGAGGGGCAGTCTGCCTTCCACACTACATGCTTACCAGTGAATCTTCTCTTTGCTCCGGGAGCCCTAGGTGATTCTAAAGGGACTGCAGCCGAGAAGAGCGATATCAAAGGGCACAGATACGAAGTTGGGGGCTTCTAGTTAATTCACCAGGCCTAGCAAAAGTGTGTGTGTGTGTGTGTGTGTGTGTGTGTGTGTGTGTGTGTGTGTGTGTGTGTGTGTGTGTGTGTGTGTGTGTGTGTGTAGCTTGAACTTAGGGCCTTGGTGTTGTCCCTGAGCTTTTGTAAAAACAGCTCTTTTTTTTTTTCTTTTTTTCTTTTTGTGGGTTGTTGAGCTTTAACTCAGGGCCAGAGAGCTGTCTGAGAGCCCTTTGTGCAAGGCTAATAGTGCTTTATCACTTTGAGTCACAGTTTCACTTCCAGTTTTCTGGTGGTTAATGGAGATGAGAGTCTAACGGACTTTCTTACCTGGGATAGCTTCGAACCATGATACTCAGATCTCAGCTCTTAAGTAGCTAGGATTATAAGCATGAGCCACTGATGCCTTGCTAGTCATATAATCTTGAAAAAACAAAGTTGGAGTGCTTTACTACTTGATCTGACTTACTGTAAAAATGACAGTAATCAATATAGTATGATACTGTAGAAGGCCAGATATATAACTCAGGAGTCAGCAAACTTTTTCTTTAAAGGGCATTTGACTTTGTAATCTCTGTTTCAACTTTGTCTTTGTTGCATGAAAGCAGAACATGCTTAAAAGAATAAATAGGATTGTTTAAATAGGGATACAGGTGGACCCATTGCAACAATGAGATGTTCAAAACGTTATGTCGAAAAACAAACTTTACAATTTTGGTGTGGGGAAGGGGGGGAGATGGGAAGGGATGGTAAGGAGAAACAAAGGAGGAGACAACAATGCTTGATAAGAAATGTACTCATTACCTTGCTCATGTAATTGTAACTCCTCTGAATGGTATTTTCACAGTAATAAATAAATAATAAAATAATAAGAATAAATAGGCTTAGCTGAATTCCAAGAAACCTTTATTCACAAAAATAGATAACCAGATTTGGCCCTCGGCCATAGTTTCTCAACCTCTGATACTGATCTATGAAAGTGAAGAGCACAGATGTGGAATCACAGATGAATGATCTGTGATTAATCTTTGGTTGGTTGGTGGGTTAGTATGAGGGAGGGGAGGTTGTTTGCCTTTTGAGACAGGATCTACCTATAGAACCCAGGCTGGCTTCAAACTCACCATCCTTCTGCCTCAGCTTCCAGAGTGCTAGGATTAGGTAAGGGTATATACTTTCCCAATTGAGTTACAACAAAGATGTTAGTATGATTCACCAGGTCTCCAGAGATGGGGCTGGGAAGGTGGCAGTGGTAGAGCACTTGCCTTGCATGCCTGAGGCCCTGGGTTCCATTCCTCAGCACCACATAAGCAAAAAGAAAAAAGCCGGAAGTGGCACTGTGGCTCAAGTGGTAGAGCGCTAGCCTTGAGCTGAAGAGCTGAGGGACAGTGCCCAGACCCAGAGTTCAGGCCCCAGGACCCAAAAAATAATAAATAAAACCAGATCTCCAGATAAACATATGTGAATGTATAAATATGCACACACATATATGTGTATGTATATGTATGTCTTTGAGAGTGTTTCTGGATGGAACTAACATTTGAACAGATAAGCTCTTGGATGTGAGTTGGTTTCTTGGGATCTATCGAAGGCCTGAACTGAAGAAAATGCAGAGGAGAGAAGAGGTTGCTGTTTGCCTGATAGCCTCTGAACTGGATAATTGGTCCTTCTTTGCCTCCATACTTGGTTGGTTCTGAAACATATACCATTAGCGCTTTTACTCATCAGGCCTTCAGACTCAGACTAGAACTCTAACATTAGCTCCCCAACATCTCTCATTTGTAACAGTGGGTCTTTTAGATTTCTCAGCCTCTAGTCACTCATGGGAATTCCTTAATTACTTTTTTTCTGTTTTCACTGTTAACATATTTTAATATAACAGCAAAATTGAATCTATTTTTTATTTGTTATTGTCATTATAAAGGTGATGTACAGAGGGGTTATAGTTATATTGTTATGCCAAGGTCGCAGGACCCCCCGCAAGAAGACCACCAAGAGTCAGACTCTACAGCTGTTTTATTTAAACGGGCTGCAGCTCGGGCCTCGTCCTACACTCCGACACAGAGGAGCCTAGGAGGAGAGCCCAAGCTAAGGATTTGCAGGTCTTATATAGGCACACAATCAACCAGGTGTTTTGATTACCACCACGTGTTGCTTTGCTAGACAGAAACAAGCAACAAGTGGTCACTGCCTCAAACTTTAACCTTTCAATATAAGTCAAGTAAGGAGTACATTTCTTCTTGGAAATGTCACCCCTTCTTGCTGTCTTCCAGGTTTTCCCTGGTTTTCCTCATGTATAGTTCATTTTCAACATAGTGTCTAGTGGGTACCACTGCTGCATTTGTTTACTCTGAATCCAATTTTTACAATCAGATTTTAGAACATAAAAATCAATTTCCAAAATGGTTTCTCTTTTAAAATCTTAAATATGAATTTTAGGAATTCTTTAAGTGTACCATATGGGATTTTTTCTCATTTTAATACATCTATACTTGACAAACATGAAAAGTAACTCATTTCCAAACCAAAGGCCTCCAGTAGAAACATCTAAATGAAAAATGAAGTGTGGGTTTTGTTGTTGTAGTTGTTGTTGTTGTAGTTGTTGTCAGTCCTGGGGCTTGAACTCCAGGCCTATGTGCTGTTCCTGAGCTTTTTCACTCAAGGGTAGTGTGCTACCACTTTGAGCTACAGCACCACTGCTAGTTTTCTGGTGGTTAATTTGAGATAAGAGTCTCACAGACTTTCCTGCCTGGGCTGGCTTTGAACTGTGATCCTCAGATCTCAGCCTCTGAGTAGCTAGGATTACAGGTGTGAGTTACCAGCACCTCGTGAAAAATGAAGTATTTTAGTTTACTTATTGGCACTACCTTAACTCTTTGTAATACAGGTGACATCTACATATGTATATAGAATATAGAGAGAGACTACAAATATATAGAGAGAGTGTATGTGGGGTAAATATATATGTGTATATATACTTATACCCTACATATATATAAGTGTGTGTATATATATATATTTGTATGTGTGCATATAATATATATATATGTTCTATTTCTCTGCAGAACTCTAATACAATGACTTACATGTATACAAATCCAATCAACTCAAACAAAATCAAGGGGTAGGATATTCCCTCCCAGCCTTTGTAATTCTCCATGCAAAGCTGTGGGATTCAATTGTGCTTTGAATTTTACTTTATTCCCACATCTTCAACAAGAGATGCTGAGCAAGAAGCTGAAGATGTCTGGATGAACTGCACATTCATCACCCCCTCCGCTGTCACAAACCCAGTCCATTGATTGCTCACAGCATAAAATCCTTGTGACACTTCATCTTCTTCAGCCTGAAGAAAACTTCATGAGCCAGATGTAAAACATAGTCTCATTTTTTTTTCCTTTCCCATTTAATTACCCACTTTGTTTCAGTTTTATTTTTCTCTTTCTTATTGGGTAAAGACAGTTTTGTATATGGGTAAATTAGCCAAATAACAAAGGAAAAACATTTCTGTTTGACATTTATTACTAGGAAGAATATTCCCAAATGTGCCCTAAACCACTAATATTTACTGATTTCCAAACAAGCTCAGATCTTTTCTTTTATGAAGCCCCTGAGGTGATCCCTCTTTCCTGCCTAAATGACGCCTGTTGGTTTTCTGTGTAAGCCACTGCTGAGAGAACCAGTTGCCAGGCTAGACAGGCAACAGCTGGGCTGGGGCAATGTGCACTTAGAGTAGTAGGCTGCTGATTCCCAGGAAATTCAATTGCGTTAGGCTCAAGAGCTGCAAGTTGTAACCATTTCACATTGTTCTCCAGGATATCCTTTCCATTCATTCCTCTTCATTCCAGACTCGGTTGTAACTGGGTTTCCACCAGTGGCCCAGCTCTTCCTGACTGAAAGCATCCACCGGGAGCTTTCCTAATGCATCACTTTCCTAGTGGAAACTCTTAGTGGTTTTCCCTCTCCAGCATTAATTTTCGAATGAAATGAAAGCAGTAGTAATGAGACTGAGAAACGATTCAATTTCCAAAGGCCTACACAACTTCCTCTGGCACAGCAGACCTGGCTCTGCCCATATAAAGGAGCAAGTTTCCATTTTTGAATCCCACTGGAATTAAAACTCAGAGGTTTTAATGACCATTCAAAATCAATCACTTCTTTCCTTGTCTTTCTTTTTCTTCCAAATATTTTCTCGCTACTTACAAGTTTAGATAGGAACTTATCCCGTGTGTGTGTGTGTGTGTGTGTGTGTGTGTGTGTGTGTGTGTGTGTGTGTGTGTGTGGTTCATAGGCACTATACTTTGGAAGTGGAAATGTTTTTGTGTAAGGTAGGAATCCACTGAGAATTAATACTTGGCTCTCACCAGACTAATATAGTTAGTGGATTTTGTGTCCTCACAGGAGTATGGAACAATAAATCCTGTCACTCTAAACTGGTTTTCTGGCAGACTTAGACAACTAATGACATTTAGTATATTGTAACTCCCACATGGGCACTTCAGGGATTGCCTCCAGCTTGTGAAATGGTTATAAAATTAAGTTTACCTAGTGCGTCAGTTGCTTTCAATAGCCACTCATTTCCCATTGTTTATATTAGCTCTTAGTTCCTGTGTATGATGGAGACAAGGTTGGTGGTCATTAGCAAAATCTGTTAACTGTTTTATATTTCTTGTGCAATATACATGTACACTTGTTATTCCAGTCAAAGAAAGAACAAAACATGTTTTATAAAAGCACAGCATCTAATGTCCTCATTTACAGAGCACTGAGGAGGTCAGAGGACACTCTAACATTGAATAAACAAATAAACATGGTTCTATAAATTTGTGTGCAGAGTTTTGACACTTCCTTTCATCTCATCTTTCCAAAACTTCCATGGGGATTAAGACAAGCGTATTATCATATTATATGCCAGAGTGCCAAAGTTAAACTGCTGCAACAAAAACTAGCCAAGTAATGGATTGATAAGCAAAGAAGTTTGTTTCTCATTCACATCTTGTGCGGAGGTCCCCATTGGTGGTACTATTCTGCTCCACAGTCATCCGGGGAATCACTGTGCCTCAGGCATCGTGACAGTTAACGATGGATGGCCACAGATCTGCCCTTACAGAAAAGAGGAATGGGGCCTAGGTGAAGTGCCCTCTCCACTCCAAGATGCCGACCCAGAGTGGTACATATCATCCCATTCACTGTCCATTGGCAACCACAGCTGTGTGGCCAGAAGGATGGGAAATTCAGCCCAATTTGATAGAGATGCAAAGTGTGGTTTTTAATGGTCAGCTAACAGTTTCTCACTTTACAGATGGAAACTCACAGAGATAGCTCATAAAACAAAATTAAGTAGTTGCACTTACCAAATGCCACATCATTCTAAATGATTTTTTAAGAGCACAATTGCTGGTAGCTCACACCTATAATCCTAGCTATCCAGAAGGCTGAGATCTGAGGACTGCAATTTGAAGTCAGGCTGGGCAGGAAAGTCCATAAGTCTCTTACCTCCAATTAAGTACCAAAAAAGTTGGAAGTGGAGCTGTGACTCAAGTAGCAAAGTTTTGAGCAAAATTAAGATTGGGGACAGTGTCCAAGACCTAAATTCAAACCCCAGGACTGTCACCCAAAAAAAAGCACAGTTAATGAGTTAATGTTAGGGTCTTCCATTGAAACAAGCAATAGAATATGTATATCAACCGAGATCTACCAGCTTAAGGAATTGGCTTACATGATTATGGTGACTAGCAAATCTAAAATGTATATATTTTATGGTGGTACATGACTGAGGCAGAAGAGTAGGCTACATAATGAGTTCCAGGCTAGTCTAGGCTACATAGAAAGATGTGTAAAGTGAGCTAGCAGACTGGGAAAAAAAAAGAGCTGATGCTTCCATTCAAGTTCAAATGCCCTCAGCTGTCAGAGTTTCTTCTGCCATGGGGGATGTAAGTCTGTGTTCTACTGGGGCCTTCAGAAGATTGGACAAGGTCTGCCCACAATATGAACATTAAATGCTTTTACTCAAAATCCACTCACTTAACACCATTCAAAAGCACCCTGAAAGAAACATCCAGAATAATGTCTGACCAAATAAATCAGAGTGTGGAGGTCCAGCCAAATGCACACATAATGAACCACCATTGCTAGCAATTCATAATCCTTGCCAACCTCCTTTAGCCACGCCCATCCCAAACTGACACAAAAAGTGTCCACCTAGAGTTGCCCCTCCATCTCTGATCCTCAGCAAATCTGACAGTATGGGCAGGACAGCATTATTTCACTCACATTTGGGGGGCCCAGTAGGAAATAAATCAGGATACTACAAACAGTGCAGTTCCCCCACAGACCACTCAGTTGTCTCTCAGGAGACCTACCCATGTCGCTTTGAAAGAAGGGAAAGTGTAGGGTTGAGAAAGCGACAGGAAAGGTGGAAGAAGTGTTAGAGATCACTCACCTCCCAACCACCTCTGTCATCACCCAAATGCTCCATGGGAAAGCATTACCTTTCGCTCACTATTCTTCTCATCAAACATTACTAAATGTCTTCTACTATATAAGATGTTATATCCAGCTAAG
This sequence comes from Dipodomys merriami, assembly GCF_024711535.1. Lineage (NCBI taxonomy): Eukaryota > Metazoa > Chordata > Mammalia > Rodentia > Heteromyidae > Dipodomys > Dipodomys merriami. The sequence continues at coordinate 33,877,872 of NW_027206401.1, read as the reverse complement.
ATACATAGCTAAAGCAGACTTTAAATTAGAGTGCTTGAAAGCCTTCGCTTCCAGGTGTTTCTCCAGCCAAACAAACAGGGAAGATTTGAAAATCAATGTCAATTATTTCTAGCCATTTCCCTTTAAAAAAAAAATTCCTAGCAAAATGCTGAATCCTGCACCTGCCTCTTTACTGGGGCCATGCACCTTGACATGGATGTGAATATCTTCTTGTCGTTAAGTTTGAACACTGCTCTTACACCACTACAAGGACCCTTTGCTCTCTCCCTACCACTGTTTTTTGTAACTAGTCTTTGCTCTTATTCTTTTGTGCCAGTACTGAGGCCTTACACTCTCCTTTAGTGTTGTCTCTCAAGGCTGATGCTCTACCACTTGAGCTACAGCTCTACTTCTGGCCTTTTACTGGCTAATTGAACAAAGAGTCTCATTGACTTTTCTGCCTGGGCTGGCTTTGAACCTTATCCTCAGATCTCAGATTCCTGAGTAACTAGGGTTACAGGTATGAACCATCATCACCCAGCAACACAGTTCATCTTGAAAATACTAAATCTCTAGGCATTTGTTTTCTCTCCTATTTTTTACTTTCAAAAATTCTTATCACCTATAAAATGCAAGGTGTTCACCATTTTTTTTTTTTTGGTCCGGTCGTGGGGCCTGAACTCTGGGCCTGGGCGCTGTCCCTCAGCTCTTCAGCTCAAGGCTAGCGCTCTACCACTTGAGCCACAGCACCACTTCCTGCTTTTTTCTTTTTGCTTATGTGGTGCTGAGGAATCGAACCCAGAGCCTCAGGCATGCAAGGCAAGCGCTCTACCACTGAGCCATCTTCCCAGCCCCTCACCATTTTTTAGTAATTACTAAATCACAGAATTGGGATAGGAAGGAAGGAAGGAAGGAAGAAAGGAAGGAAGGAAGGAATAAAACTAATACTAGAACTCCCATGTAATGTTCCTGAACACATATCCAAAGGAAATGAAATCAGTATATTAAAGAGGTGTCATCACATTCATACATATTACAGCATTATCCATGATAGCCAAGACATAAAATCAGTGAAGTTGTCCTACAATGAATGAATGGATAAAGAAAAAGTGCATCCACCATGGAATATTATTCACTCATACAAACAGTGAAATTTTGTCATCTTCAGGAACATGAAAAAAAACTATAAAACTATAGGATGTGGTATTAATGGAAATAAACCATGCCCAGAGACATATCCACACTCATATGTAGAAATATCCATATCCACACTCATATGTAGAAAGTAAAAATGTTTATCTCATAGCCAAATAGGGCAGAATGGTGAGCACTGGAGTGTGGGAAGGATAGAGGGGGAAGGGGGTTAGACAATGCATACCAGGCCAGGAAGAAAATTATGTAAGATTCTTATCTCCAATTAACCAGCAACAAGCTTGAAACTGAAGTCTGACTCAATGGTAGAATACCATGAGAGGAAAAAGCCAAATCAGAACATGAGCCCTTGAGTTCAAGCCCCAGTCCCAGCACAAAAAAGAAGAACAGGGGAAAAACGGAGTCAGGCACTAGTGGTTCACACTACTCAGGAGGCTACTCAGGAGGCTGAGATCTGAGGATCACAGTTAGAAACTAGCTGGGTACAAAAGTCCAAGAGACTTTTATCTCAAATGAAGCTGTAAAAAGCTGGAAGTGGAACTGTACCTCAAATGAGAGCGCTCCAGCCTCAAGTGGAAAAAAGCTAAGGGGCAGCATCCAGATTCTGCATTTAAGCCCCAGTACTGGCACAAGAAAAAATAGGAAAGAAGATAATTCTGGAAACAATATTTCTTGGCATAAATTATGCAGAAAAAAATTATTCATTAAGGGAGAAAATAGAGCAAAGATTGTAGGCTTGTCTTCCTCTTGTAGAGTCTTCTGTGGTAGAAACGAGGTGCTGTATTTTATTTTTATATTAATTACACTGGCATCTACTTCACAAAGACCACAAATCTCTCATCATTTTTCCTGCCAAGCTAGGCCAGGAGTCCCCACTGAGCTTCCAAGTCTCGCACTTGTTCACCTATTTAATGAGGTGTCATTTAATGGCCTTGGGGAGCCCTGGAATGTGGAATGCCGGGGTTCTTTTTTGTAAACATATCCCTTTGGGATACTATGTGCCACTATTTTTCTTTCTTTTGTACAGGACTGACAAGAAACCCTTCTATCCTGGCATTTATTACTATTTTTTAAGTATATTATAACAGAACCTGAGGCATTTTTCTTTCCCCCAGAAAGTATAGTGTCTCTTCCTTCTAAAGATGAAACAAAGGAATTCCCACTCCAGTGTCTCCGCACTGGGTTACAGCAGCTTTTTAATGCTTCAGCTGTTTTCCCCATCTTTCCTCAGACACTGCAGTTTTCTAGTTTCTAACTAATCTCATTAGGCCCTTCCCAGCTGTCCTGAGCACACGCGGCCATCTTTTGAGTCAGCTAGTAAGTGCTAGCTATTAAAGGCAAAATTTATACTGGACTGCACGGAGAGAAAGACAGTGACAAGGAGCAGAGGATGAAGTCTCCTGTGTAAGAGCCAGGTCACGGGACAAGCTCTGACGCCGGTCACAAAAAAACTTAACTTATTTTCTAACATCATTATCTCAGCATAACATCCAGTTCTGAACTCCAAAACTTGTAAGACACATGGAAAATCGGGGAGTACTGTACATGACAATACTAGAAATAAACATTGCTGGTAAAGAACTGTAATTTTTTGTTTGCTTTGTTCCTTCTTTTACCAGTCTTGGGGCTTGAGCTCAGGGCCTGAGAGCTGTTCCTGAGCTTCTTTTGCTAAAGGCTAGCTCTCTACTACTTGAGCCACAATGCCACTTCTGACTTTTTCTTTATGTGGTCCTAAGGAATTAAATCCAGGGCTTCATGCGTGCTAGGCAAGCACTCTACCACTAAGCTACATTCCCAGCCCAAGAACTATAGTTTTTAAAGCCCCTTCACACACACAATTCTATTTGAATCCCAGGACAGGTAGAATTGTGTGAAAACTAAGTCTCAGATAATTTATTTTATTTTTATTTAAATTCATTTATTCTTTTGTGTGTGCCAGTTCTAGAACTTGAACTCAGGCTTGGGTGCTACCCCTGAGCTTTTGTGCTCAAAGCTAGTGCTCGAACACTTGAGCCACAGTCCACTTCTGGCTTTTGGTAGTTAACTGGAGATACAAAGTCTCACAAACTTTCTTGCCCAGGCTGACTTTGAACTACAATTCTCAGATCTCAGCTTCCTTGGTAGCTAGGATTACAGGCATAAGCCACAAGAACCTAGCTCATTTATTCGTTTTTTTTGTTTTTGTTTTTGTTTTTGTTTTTTTTGAAAATCCCAGGAATCAAACCCAGAGTCTAATACATGCTAGCTTAATATTAATACCCTAACACTGAGTACTGAATACACTCCAACCTAGTATTCCTCTGCTGAGTACTGAATACAACTCCCGCCTAGTATTCTACTGCTGAATACTAAGTACACCTCCAGCCCTCATTTACTCATTTTTACACCATACATATTCAAAATTCCAGATGCACAAGTATACCTTTATATAGACAGAAGAAAACATCCCTCACTTGACCGCCATTCATCTAGGTTTCCTCCCCAGAAGCAGCTGCTACTTCCTGTCCCCTCACGTCCTCTGGTAGGTACTATATGCTTATGCAGACACATAGACCTACACATGTTGCTCCTTTTTACATATTTTTATATATTCGTTGCTCTGAACCTAGCTTTTTTCTCTTAATGATATATCCTGAAGATCTTTCATAGTAATATATGGTCAGCTTCCCCTTTCTTACAGTTTCATATATTTGATGGAAAAATTTATGATTTTTTTTCAGTCCTAGGTTTTGGACCCAGGGTTGTGAGCATGCAAGAAAAGTGTTCTACCACCAAGTTACATCATTGGCTCCCTTATAATTTGTTTGAATTATCTTATATCGATAGGCTCTATTTTTTGCGGGGGGGGGGGGGGGTAATCAGTCATGGGGCTTGAACTCAGGGCCTAAGCACTGTTCCTGAGCTCTTTCTCTCGGGACTAGCGCTCTACCACTTTGAGTCATAGTTCCACTTCTGATTTGGAGTGGTTAACTGGCAATAACACTCTCACAGACTTTCCTGCCCAGGCTGGCTTTGAACTGCAATCCTCAGATCTCAGCCTCCTGAGTAGCTAGGATTATGGCTTGATAGACTCTTTAGATTGTCTCTAAACTTTGTTAAAACATAATCTTATAGTTTGAGTCAAAAAAGTACACATTTAAATTATTTAGAAATACCATATAACATTTTCCTTAAGATTAGAGAAAAAATTTCACACAACTTAGCCCAGACTACATAGCTGATTTTTAATGGTTTTAAAATTAGAATAAGTCCAAGTACCGGTGAATCACATCTGTAATCCTATGCACTTGAGAGAATAAGAATGGAAGAATCCGGGTTCCACACCAGCCTAACCAGAAAAGTGCACAAAACCTCATCTCAACTAATTGCTGGGTACATGCCTATGGGAGGCTAAGATTAGGAGGATAGTGGGTCTAGACAGGCCCAGGCAGAAAAGTCTATACTCCATCTCAATGGAAAGAAGCTGGCCATGGTGGCCTATGTCTGTCCTGCCAGCTATAACAGGAAGCTTAAAACAGACAAATTGAGGTCCAAGTGTGCACACTGGCAGGAAATAAGACCCTATCTTAAAAAAAAAAAAGTGGAGGGAGAGGGGAGGGCTGAAGCTGTAGCTCAACAACAGAGCTCCTACCTAGTGAGCACAAGGCTCTGAGTTCAAACACCAGTACCCTCACCCCTAAAAAAGAAGTTAGAACAAATGTTTTCTAGCTATAAAAATTGGAAGTATACAGAATAGCATATAGCTTCCTTGTACATTTAGGGACCACTAATTCTCCATGAAGTACAGTTAAGCAGAACATCTGCAAGAGAAGAGAGGGAGGAGCTACCTGTCTTGTGATTTCATTGTCATTCACTGCCTTTTGAACCCCAGAGCCAAATGATGAATTAACTTCAGTGCTCCTACATGGTTTTACCTCCAGTAAGCCTGAGCCCCTCATCTTCATTCTGAGATGTGGGTTTCTCTGCCTTCTAACCTCACAAATAGAATGCTAGGAAGAAAAGAGGAACAAGTTGATAAAGACTGTCTAGGATACTATATTGGTCATCAGCATACTCTCTTGGCAAGGAGTACCCATACCCAAAGCCACTGTCCATGGTGCTGACAATATCTCTATAGACTGAGGTACCATTGCTTTTCCTCTTCCTGGGGCATAAAAGAATCGTATACAAAACTTTCCAGAGGTTGGCTGGGAATGTGGCTTACTGGTAGAGTGCTTGTCTAGCATTCATGAAGCCCTGGGTTTGATTCCTCAGTACCACATAAATAGAAAAATCAGGAAGTGGTACTGACAATCAAGTGGGAGAGTACTATCCTTGAGCAAAAGAAGCTTAAGGAAAGTGCCCAGGCCCTGAGTTCAGGCCCCAGAATTGGCAAAAGAACAAAACAAACAAACAAACTTTCCAGAAACCCAGCACGTTGTCTTATACTATAATCCTGGTTACTAAGGAGGCTAAAAACAGGAGGATCACATTACCATACCAGTCCTGGTATGATAATGCATTCTAATCATTTCAGCTGCATTGGAGATATAAATAGGAGAATCACTGTCCAGAATTGTCTGGGCAAAAAAAGCAAGACTCTGATTAAAAACATAACTAACTAGAAAGAAAAGGGCTAGGGACCTGACTCAAGTGGTAAAGTACTCTGCAAGGCCTCAAATAAGCATGAAGCCCTGAGTTCAAATCCATGTACCACCAGAAAACAAAAAGAAAGAAGCAGAAGAAAAAATCTAGCCAGGAAAAAAGGAAGAAACCAAGGAATAAAAAAGACAAAGGACAGAGCAGCACTGATACAGAAAGGTAGAAGATTTGTGAGGCTAGATGGAGAAAGAGGAGGGATTAGTACATGATTTGATATTGCTTACAAATCATGATAGATATTTAAAAATTAATTCTCCCCTCTTCATAGTGGGGGCCAAGCACATTGGAGATAATCTTTATTGTATACAAATGTCAGCTCAAAACTTAAGTTATACTGGGCACTGGTGGCTCATGCCTGTATTCTGAGCTACTTAGGAGCATGGAGATCTGAGAATTGTGGTTCAAAGCCAACCTAGGCAGGAAAGTCAGTGAGGGTCTTATCTCCACTTAACTACCAAAACTCTGGAAATGGAGCTGTGGCTCAAAGTGGTAGAACATTAAGCCATGAGCACAAAAGTTCAGGAACAGTGCCCATGCCCTGAGTTCAAGCTCTAGGACCACCCCCCCCCAAATATCTTACATTACAACATTTTTAATTATTAAGCAGTTATATAAATGTTTCAATTCAATAACCTAGGTTATAAGAAACTACTTCTTGGTCAACGTCACCCTTTCCATTGTTCTCCCCCATCTTTTCCCATCCCATCCCTACCTCAGTTCAGTTTTTACATAATGTACAATGAATATGATGACTATATTTACTCACCCTTCCTCCCCCCATTCCTGTGTCCACCCTACCTCCAAACATGTTTCAGCTTCCTGGCATTCATTTGGTTAAACAGTTCATTAGTGTTCAGAGGAATTACCTTTGGACTCCTTCCCTAAGTATATCACCCTTTTGTCAGTTTGTGTATATATGCATGAAACCCGATATGTTATCATGCATGTTCAACAAATTTCATAAGTGGACAATTTTAGAAACAGCTGGATTACAACAAACCAGACAGGAGCAGCCTGGGTAACCTTCAGCGACTCTCAAGTTTCTCACAGCATTTGAAGCTAGGACTTCAATGGAAACATTCATCTATTCTTGCTCTTGTCTCTGTTGGCACTTCAAGGCAGCCTGGATTTTGTTGGTGGTGGTAGTGGTGGTCATGGGCTTGAACTCAGGGCCTGGGTGCTGTCCCTAAGAATTTTTGCTCAAGGCTAGAGCTCTGCCACTTTGAGCCACAGTGCCACTTCTAGTTTTCTAGTGACTAATTGGAGATAAGAATCTCATGGACTTTCCTGCCTGGGTTGGCTTCAAATTATGATCCTCAGATCTCAGCCTCCCACATAGCTAGGATTACAGGCATGAGCCACCATTGCCCACTTACAGCCTGGATTTAAATTAAAGGAAGACTACAGGCTATACTGATTATTTTTTCTTATCTAAAGTCATCTGCTTTCAGCGTTGTTTTAATACACACAGGAGTTAATAACTCAGGAGTTCTCAACTTGTCTCTTCTAGCCTCATAATTCCATAAATTCCATTCATTCCTCCATGCTGCCCCACCACTCAACAGTCTTCCATTCATATGACTAAGCTGGAAAAACATTTATGTTTTTGGTACAATGAGAAAAAGAAACATTTTAATTTCTATAACGTTTAAGTATAAAAGTATTTTATATTTTACATTAACGTGTTCTACGCTTGTCTCTTTTTTTGACAGTGGACTTTTAAATTGGAAACAACACAGAATACTGATAATTAAGCCCAGAGATTCCATAAACACTACAACATATTTTCCAATATTTTTAATGGCCTCATTGGCAATGCAGTTGGCTTTGTCTGCCCAGCTGCGATAATAATTATTGCTGTGATGGGGGCACAGAGGTTTGAAGCCATCTGGGCTTGGAGTGCTCTTGCCTCTGAGCCATCAAAGCAGCATTCGGATGTTAAGTTACTCAGCAGTCTAAGGACCCCTACCAAGTGACTCATGTCCACCTACTATGAGATATCCCCACCACCCTACCCCAGGCCACTGCGATAGTTACCTTTTCTTCCCAAGGACTATCTGATTCTACCAATAAACCCTGACTCAGAGCTCTCTGATCTTCCAAGCTTCAAGGTTGGCCTCAAGTTCTACATCAAACTTCGCTCTTCCAGAACAGTGACTCAGCTCCAACTTCAAATCTACTTAAGGGAAATCTGACTGTTCTCAACAATAACGACCACCATTTCTCAACATTTTCCTTACATACGGCTAATACAATCACCTCACCACATGGCAGTGACTCTCAGCCAAAGTGTGGTGGCCCTTCCTGCTCCCACTCACCCAAGCTTACATAAAGCTCCCTAAGTTTCCTATATGTTCTCTTTACTGCATAGTTTCAATGTACCTTTCCATGCACCATTCCTGAGACTGCCCTGAGGGTCTGGTTGGACTTAGCCAATGAGAACTACCAGAAAGTGATCCAAAGGAATGGTGGGGAGTCCAAGGCTGTAATTTCCCAGACTGTCTGTCGGGTGCTCAGGCTGGATTCATCATTTGACTGAGGGTCATCACTCCTGCTACATAGCCTTCTCCATTCAACACCCATCTCCACATTTTGATGAGTTAATTAATAGTTCCTTTCTCTTATCCCTTTAATCCTAAGAAGGTAATTGTTTCCCCTAGCACTAGCTCCACAGGCAAATACTCTTAACACACTTTCTCTCTCTTTCTGTGTGTGTGTGTGTCTCTCTCTCTCTCTCTCTCTCTCTCTCACACACACACACACACATATA